>NC_056739.1:1572617469-1572624969 GCF_019279795.1 Protopterus annectens | reverse complement strand
GGGGGGGAGGTCATCCAGAGCTTTCATTGTATTTGTTTTCTTATTTCAAATTTCACCAAAAATGGCTTCATTACTTAAAAGGGTTTGGGTTAATGATATTTTATCCCAGGAATATATTTATAAACAATGTGAGAGATTCCATTTGAGACAAAATTATCAGACAGATTGAGGGAAGAGCATCCTCTGACTGCAAGCACAAATGGTACAGATATACATGATGCTTAAGTAAAAATTGAAGTGTTTCACGGTTTTCCAGGAATAGAAGTTTATGAGCCATGCAGTTAAGAAGAAGGTCAGCCTGCATCTGTATAAGGAGACAATTACTCGTCATCAGAAGATTAAAATGATGTTCAGATGGACTGACCAGGATAATAAAGCACCATGTTTTATTAAGCAGCATTGGATACTCTTGGAGTTATTAAATATGGAAGGACAGATTCCAGGTATACGAATAACTTTTCTAATAGACTGTCTTCTGGAGTGACTTCTTTAACCAATCTTAAGTGGAAAGTTTTTGAATAATTTTGATAAGTAAAAGGTATAACCACATAAAACCAAATTCATGGGTATTTTCAATGTGGAACTTGTTTGATTTACTGACCAGAAGAATCAAAAACCATAAACGAGGAGAGTCACTAGCTTTTACAGAGAATACAAGCATGCATTTGCCTTTGAAACAATGCCGGGATCTAGTGAAATTTTAGTATAAAAAGCCTACATATAAAATGATTAATTCCAGACTATAAGAAAGCGAAATTATCCACATATAGATACATTTGATAGATGAATAATAAGAGTCTAGAAAAACAGTGAGAAACTAGGTCTATTGAATTCCCCTTCTGAACTAATGATGACCCAAGCAAAGCAGTTTTGTTAATTGGGTGAGAGGAGTATCAGAATTCTAGTGTACATTAAAAATTGCCAGAATGGCATGGTGCTTTCTGTCTGTTCTGAAGTTTAGCAGTAAGTGAGCTGATAAGTATATAGGAGGGCAGTCATGAAGGGATATAGACTGTAAATGCACAAAGTTTAGCATGATTGCAGATTATGTTTAGTGTTACCAAAATTTGGTGAACTGGATTATTATTCATCTATCAAATGTACCTGCATACTGATGATTTGGTCAGACATTGACCAAAAAAGATTTTTAAGGGTTAACATAATGGTAAAGGTCTTTACCTCACAAATATATAGTCCAGGGATTACTTCTAATCTCTGGTTGTTGGCTAGGCTTGTAATAGTCTGCTAATTGAGATTCTGGTATTTACCTATATAACCAACTCAACTCTAATTGTCTTTCTCCCAAATAGTAGTATGTCCTAACCAGTCTATAGCAAACATTGCATCCATAAAGAAAGATATGCTTGTAATATTCAGAAGGAGATGTGATAACCTTCCTTTAACCAGAAATCTGAAACAGAAATGGCCCAATTTGTGTAACCGCACACAAACTTAAAATAGGCTGATTTTTTTTCTAAGGTTGCCTGGATTTAGGTGCAAAGCAGCTGTACAACATAAAGGAGCTTGTGGCTAAAGGAGAATAGACATTATTATAACAGTGTTAACTTTTATATCTTCTGAAAATATAATCACTGTTTTACTGTAGACGCTTTGGAGTGTTAACCTGAGTATAGTGAGAAAGCACTGTAAGAAATTACATTTTCTTAGTTGCTTAAAGTACTAAGAGCACTTTACTAGTTCAAAAAAGAAATCAGGAGATGCCTTCAGGTCGAATGCAGACTGAAGTACCACTTGCAAGTGTTAAGGAGTGTTAGGGTAGTTCATTCCTAGGATCATTCTAATATCATGATGTAGTGAATAAGTACAAATAAGTAAAAACAAGACAAGAGCAAGCAGTACATGGCAAGGTAACAGTTGCAAATAATTAGAGGGTCCACAAGGAGAACAACATGAAAGAGTAACAGGAAGACGATAAATAAATGAACAAGACAATTTAAGAATTAGTAAGTGAATAGTAAACATTGGTGAGAATTGGAAAGGAACAATGAGGATGGAACTAAACTATTGTATTGTCATGCGACGTACAATTAGACATGAACAAAGAAAAATGTGAGGAATGAAACAGGACATAGAAATAAAGCAGAAAGGCAGGCCTCAGGTAATAGGGAAGAGGAAAAGGTGGGACAGTTTTCTCTCACCAAACTATAAACAATATGTAAGATCACACATAAAATCTAAGAAAACTGAAGCAAGCAAGCACACAGCTAAATCACTACATGAATAAACAAACAGTAAAAAGAGAGTCAATTAATACAGGAAGATGTACACACACATCCAGAAACTTGAATACTACTGTATTACATTTCACAGAAGCCAGCATAGTATATATACATGGTATCTCAGAGGGTTTTAAGGGGTGCAATAGAAGAAAGGAGTTTTTTGGGTGCAGAAGAAATTATGATGATATAGAAGGGACTATGTTGTTTTTTGCCTTCTTTGGCAGAGGGATTATTATTAAAAGCAGTATAATGATGATGATGATGATGGAAGGGATTATGTTGTTGCTTGTTGCCTCCTTTGGGATAGTACTAGCATTTGAGATGGCTCCTTAACAAGTCTGACTCTTTTATGATCTATGATCACAAGTGAAGTTACTCAAATATGAATAGTTTTCAAAGTGAAAATTTTAAAGAAAAAAACTGTTTTGCAGGGAGGCATTTCCTCTGTACCACCTCAGATCTATTGCTAATCATATATACTAACTCCAAAGTCACACAATCTCAGGGAAAGGAAAAACTCCTGTGTCACTGCAACCTCAGGCTTTTATGATAAAATCTGTCATTTGCATACAAATAATCACTCCAATGGGAGTCAGTCATTAGTATATCAAACACAAGCCTGGCTACCATTTAGGATATGCTGTTTTCTCTCTCTCTCTCTCTATCTAAAAATAACCAGCATTGTACGAGGATGAGATCAAGACAACTATTAGTTTTTGCTGCTTTGCATATTGCAATTATAAGGAGACTTAGGTGCAACAATGTATGTTTGAGTATTTTTATAATTAAAACTTCATTGCTAAAACAAAGACAAGGCTGCAGTTATATCATGTTATAATATGTTTATATCACACTGAAACTAATTCATTTAATCATGCCTAAGGAGAATGATAAGTTAAATGTGATTACTTGAGTTATGTATTAACTATTGTTACGTAAAGTGATTTTTAATAAATGTGATCATTTATAAAATATAGTGTTGAATAAACTAGACAAAAGGCAGAAGTACAATGATGCTAAAAGAAAAAAAAAAATGGAGCGAGTAAGAATGAGAGAGAGAGTGGATAGCAATCAGCTGGTGTACAGAGGAAATACAAAGGAAACGCAGTGCTGAGGACTGCTAGGGACTGGTTTCCATTAACTGGAGTGGCCAAGCAATTCTGAAGCAGGAATCACAAAGCTGTTTACCTAAAGCAATAGAATTAAAACCAGGGTGGGATAATTTGGTAGATACTTCTGCCACATTTCCCAAACTGTTGACTACAGATGCAAGGGAAGGTCAAGAAGACAGGCTAGCCACAAGACCCTTTGGTATTCAGAGACAGCCATTATTGCTTCCACTTGAGCAACTGAAGACAGAAGCAAGGACCATTGATTTCAAGGTACACAATACTTAGGAAGGCTAAACCAAATGCTATGGGTATGTGGGGTGTTTGCTTTTTATAATAAGTGGCATCAGATATTTATTAATAACTGAGTGAGATGCTAGATGTCTAGGGAAAGTGGTATGAAGGAATTTGATGTCTTCTTTTAATTTACTGGCCAAAAATAGTTTAATAAATAAAATGAGGCAATAGTTGAATTCATGAGGCAGATGCTGATGTAGTAGGTGTTATGATGAGAGAATTATCAGCATGGAGTGTGAAAGACTGGTACAAAAATAGAACCTGGTATCAAAATGCAATAGAACCATTCTCATCATATGAACATACATTGTATATTTTGTTCTGTAATTAACTGAGTAACACCAACTAAGCAAAAATATTTATTTTCAAATGTGATATGGAAGAGCTAGTCTGTTTACATAACTTAGAGTAAGATAAAATGGAAGGGGAGATGAAGAAATGAAAACAAGAAGTAACCTAAACTTCACAGCAGCTCAGAGCACTAACTTGTAATAAATTACATCCCAGGTAATGAATAATCACAAGAATTAAAATTGTGAAAATTCAAAACATTGTAAGACCCAGGAAGAATGGCTATAGTATTAATGTTAGGCAGATTTTAATCATCCAGTGCAGTAATTTGAAAGGATAATCTGATTTTGTATATGACGAAGGGTATTCCACAAAACTAAGGACCTACAAGACGAAAGTGACTGTGCAGGTACACAGCCTAGTGAGAGGAGGGTCTGTATAAGTTACAAATGGAAGTGTGAAACTGTAGATGTGGATTTTTGGAAAGAATAATGAGATATTTTGGAAATAAAATAAGGTGGTAGTAGGTGTAAAAGTGGGTGAGTTGCTAAATAGGATTAATGAGACACTACTATGGACCTTGAAGAAGATAAGGCATTGTTGTAGAACAGTATCTCCCCAGTCAGTTTGCAAAGAAGTGGGCATGGGTTGTATGATTGGCATGCCAAATGGCCATGATGTTCTATGCAAATGATGCATGATTGACTGCCATGCAGATTTGACAGTGACATCATGCATACATTGGTAGTTAATTGACAGACATTGAAATCACTGCTGTATACATAGGGACTGACAAAGACACTTTGCCTTGATCCACATTTCACAGAACCAACAGGCCACTTGAGGTTAGGGCTAGGATTAGGGTTAACCCTAGAACAAACCGTAACCCTAACCCTAACCCTAATCCTAACCCTAATCCTAACCATAACCTTAACCCTAACTTTGTAAAATTTGGACCAAGGCAAGGTAATAACATCTGTCTCCAGTGGAACCCAGATAGGCATTTCTTAATGAACAATTTAACAGAAAATTACTAAACAATATCAGGATAAATCAGGGACAGTTGAGAGGTATGCATGCCATGTAACGACCTTCTGTTTTAATACATAAATCTGTATTAATAAACAGCTCCTTGCTAACATCATGCACCGTGTCTTCCATTAGCAGTTGTTGCAGTTACAGCGCTGTTTCTTTACCATTATTGAATTGTAGTGCTCCCTTGAGATAACATGCCAAATACCCAATGAATATTCATGAGGCCAGTGAAGACATCACCATGAATATTCATTCATTCATTATTTGAACATGTCACCAGGTGTTGGGTGGTGGACAGGGTTTAGGTGGGACTTGTTACCGCGCATCTGGGGAGGTACTGTTCTACAACAACATCAAAGATAAAATATAAACAGTGCACAGAAAAAGATGTTGTTTACAAGAAAGTAGAGTGACTATCAATACTGTAATACTAGTGAGAAGATCTTAAACAGTACTGATGAGAACTAGAAAAAAAAGAAAAAAGGGACTAAAGGTATCAGAAAAAGAGTCCAGTAGAAAACAAATTAACTAATGCATTCACAGTGTGTATTTGCATAAGCAGAAAGTGAAAAAGCCTAACATATTGCCATGCTGACAGTTGATAAGATATGGCGAGATGATGTCTGGGGACAGGCAAAGGATCTAATATATTACTTTGTTTTAGTCTTTATCAAAAAGAGGTAAGAAATTTTTGAAGTAACAGCTCTAGCTGATGTGGTGATGAAATGCTGACAGAGGGGTAGTCCAGGTAGAGAAATAGCACTCCTGCTAAGACAAAGGATTGGACTTGGTCTAAAATAAATTGTCTTTAAGGGTTAAGTGGGAGGAGTGGGTAGTTCTGGCAATGCAATCAGGTAAATGCTAAAGCATGTCAATGGAATTTAAGTTTGTCCTGCAGAAGTGAAAATGCATTATTATGACAACTGATAAAAACCCAGAAATAATGAAGTCAGAGAGCCATAACTTGATCCTGGGAAAACTAATACAGAAACAGGACTATGTCATACCTTATAGGTCATTACATATCTATGCTACTTGAAGCATCACATTAAAGGCAGAAGTGTGTGACAGTACAACCTGAATCACATGTAAATAAACAATATTACTGGTGTATTATACCCTACCTTTGGTAAGGCTTTTAACTTTGTCGCCCTCACATGAGTGGGAGATGAAATGAGCAGAATGCACTGAGGCCTCAGATATCTACATTTGTTAGGCAGTTCTTAAGAAAGACACGGCAGAGGACTGGATTGACAGGGTAATCTTAGACCATACTGTTTCTACTACAGTGTTGTATGTTTTCCAATGATAATGCATAGAACCATTGATTATGACGATCCCAGAATATTTTCAATTTATGCTTTCATTTTTACCTGATTTCTAAATAATAATTATTTATTTATTTGTCTTTCTTTACTGGGAAAGTCCGATTGGATGATACCCATTTTCAGACGAGGCCCAGGAAGAAAAGCTCCATTTGCTTACATTACATAAAAGAACCAAAGGTGGAGGTGAATCCACCTCCATTAAAGCTAAGTAAACCACAAGACTGGTTTCACAGTACAACTCTCTTGAGCTACTCCAGGTTCAACTAACTATAGGCAAAATACCCTACCACATCATTGTTAGTGATAGGTCCCCACCATGAATCAAGAGAAGCATACTGCCTACCTGGTCTTACTAGAATCACTCTCCAGACAGACACTTTAGTCATGGGATACTTCAACTATCTTTCCATCAATTGGACAACATACACAAGCATAAACATGATTATCCAGAGGTTTCTGGACTTTGTCAATACAAATGCCCTGGAACAGATAGTCTGCACCCCCACAAGGGGCTCAAATGTCTTAGACTTAGTACTCACCAATATGGGGAAGTCAGTACACCCCCTCCCTGTGTGGTACCTTCCCTGGTAAGGTTGGACCATAAATCAGTCTTGTTCCAAGTATCCATCAGTCCTGACATCCCCACAAGAGCAATAAAACTAAAAATAAGTTTTCCAAACTAACTATAGCCTACTAAGCAATGGTATAAAAAGCTTCAAATCCTCCTGCATGCACAATCAACAATCCAAACTGCTTACTTAGCAATCTAAAACAAAACCTAGCAGAACCATTTGGTGCTCTCTTTAACCATAGCCTGAAGACTGCCTTTGTTCCAGCAGAGTGGAGAACAGCAACAGTAATCCCCTTGCACAAAGAGGGCCCATCAACTGACCCTAGGAACTGTAGACCCATAAGTATAACTAGCCTCATTTGCAAGGCCATGGAAAAAATCATCATGGACCTTATCAACAAGGACACAGGCGACCTTCAGACTCTTGAACCAACCCAGTTTGGCTTCACTAAGGGTAAACCATGATTTTTAAACCTGGTAGACTTCTTTGAGAATGTCACCAATGCCCTGGATGAAGATAAGACAGTACGTACCACCTGTCTTGACTTAGCCATGGCTTTTGACGCAATCTCCCACTCAGGTATCATTGAGAAACTCTTCCAGCTGGGGATTAACCCTTACATCACTAG
>NC_056739.1:1572582469-1572612469 GCF_019279795.1 Protopterus annectens | reverse complement strand
AGGTCGACATTATTTAGGAGGTTCTTCTGATGGTGCACAGTGGGCTTGCAGGCTCGCATCACAGAGACTGAATTGTATATGGTGTGACCCTGAGGACCTTAAGTTTGTAAAGATCTTGCAGAGACTTCCAAGTTCAGGTCCCTAATGTACCTAACTTACATTTTAGGGGAAAACTTTAGCCATTTAACTTTGTAAATTGTTGTAGCGTTCCATCAGAATCTATATGCATTACTTTAGCCCTTTGTCTTACTTGGAGAATTTATTTTGTAAAAATAATTATCAGTGATCTCATTTCAAAAGGCAAGAATAAAAAATGCATTGAGAAATTGCAAAACATGAGGTATATTTGAGCATATAATTTGACATTTATAATGGGTTTCAGTATATGCTTTTGAAAAAAGTAGGAAAATTTGTTCATTACTACTTTATACTTGCATGCAATCTGTAGGTAATTAAGCAATACTTTCATACAAAAGTTCTTGAAGTGTCCAAGTAAAAGTACTTTGAAATCTATATGTCTAAAATGCATTTCTCAAATGATTTTTTTTCTTTAATAAACATAAGGTGCAATGAAATGTAATGTAAGCTGAAGGATTATAATTGAAGTATGAACAATGCATTTACAGAACAAATCAAAAATATGGTGAAGTTATCTTTCATCTAATTTGCTAGAATTTCTTTCATTTTAAACCAGTCATGACAACATCACTTATGTTCAAAGCTCACTGCAGTCTGGGTTTGATTTTGATCTCTTATCCTACAATGTAAACTTGTTAATTTTAGATGGACTATGATTATGGCCAAGGCAACACAGGGTAGATCAACATTTGTTTTTCTGAGAAATGGCACTTTACAGTTTGGCACCTTCATTATGAATTGCAAGGGAATTATTTTCAAAGTACAACGGTTTGTTAAATTACACTGCATTTGTGTTCATGTGCAAGATAATATGCTAGAGAGTAGTGCTGATAAGAAGACAAACAAGGTATGCAAAACTTAGAAAATTAAGTCATGTCCTTGTGAGGAAATAATTAAGAAGTTATTAGACACAGTAGCTGATAAGTAATAATAATGCGTGCTAGCTGTTGCTGTCTTTTATTCTGGTGCTTATAAACATCTGCAACATTTTTTTTCAAATTATGCATACAGATTGGATTGCTTTCCTTTTGTAATTTATTGAGGCTTCTTGATAAGCGGAATGTTTCAAAATATAGTTAGATCTCTCCATTTATTCTACACTGATGAGGCTTAATAAGGATGAAACATGTAACATAGTACAGTTTGTCTTGTTGGTTCCAATGCATTATTAGTGACATGGATGATATCATGCCTTCCTGAACTAGTCTGTGGTACTGAAACATTATAATTCTGTCATAGGAAAATTGGACATCTCCCATGCATCCTTGCTATGAAGAGGTTTGCAAATGTCTTTCTACATATTTCTGTAATTTGCCAGTTTCATTCTGGAAATGGCTGAGTGCTATGTGAAAAGTCTGAGTAAATTTAACAATTTTTTGTTCCTATGTCAGTTAAAATGTATAACTACATAATGTAGTCTACATTACCTGAACCAGTAAACATTTGAATCTGTACCCATTAGCTTCTTATGAATAATGCCAAATAGGCTGCTCTGTGTGTTAGTGGAGATAAAATGGCATAATTAAGAGTGGTATCATAATAGCTGCAAGGGTTTATGTATGGTCTTTAAGTAAAATATTTCAGTTTCAGTTAAATTTTCTCTTCTGAGCAGTTGTGAAGTGTATGTGATAGATGACCAGAATTAGCAGTGACCACAGGCCAAAGACATATTTGAAAAACCTCACTAACAGCTATTAACAGCTTTGGGAAAAAAATCTTCAAAGCATTAAACAAAAGTCCAAAAAGTATTGGAGGGACTACAAATAATGAGATGCTCAACGGTTACCATAACAAAATAGATTTCAGGGTATATAGCTTAGGTAGATTTTGTACCCACAAACATCAGAGGACAGCAGCACTCTAGGGCACATCAAAATATGTAGGCTGTTTACCTACACATGAAACAGGGCACATGGTACTCTGACACAGAAAATCAGTAGTCTATGGTGCTTAGAACATTTATAAAGTATTTAAACTTTATTTCTGTCCTCATTCACTGTAAATGAGTAACAAAAAAGCCAAACACTGCTTGCACCACGGACTCAGACATAACTTTATTGTAGCCTGTTGTACGCCTCAGATTTAAAGGGCCCAAAGTCAATTATAAGGGGGGAGGAAATCCCAGCTGCCAAGGCAGAGAGCAGCAACTTCTCTCACTCAAACCTGCTGTTGGTAACCAAGGGGGAAGCGGGGAGGTGGTAACCCAACATGACAGGTGGTGGGATACAACCAATAACGCAGATATTTTCCAGAGTGAGAAAAGTTGTTGCTCTCTGCCTTGGCAGCAGGGATTTCCTCCCTCCTTATAATCAACTTTGGGCCCTTTAAATCTGAGGCATACAATGGGCTACAATAAAGTTGTATTTGAGTCCGTGGTGCAAGCAGTGTTTGGCTTTTTCATTAGTGGTGTATTCAACACTGTTTTTGCTCTGGTTTTACATTTTTGGACTGTAAATGAGTACTCGTAAGTGATAAGGTATGGTATGCTTTGATGGATGCATGTGGTTCAGGGGTCAGTACATCCCAACCTAAATGTTATTCCACAACAGATATGTCTTCCAATGGTATAGCAGTTATATGTGATGGATACATGCTATGTGGTGGCGGGTTCCCAAGCTCTGCTCAACTAATCCATGACAGGCAGAACTCATTTCATGCCTACAAAAGCAGATACACCAATGTCTACTACTGAGATTCAAAGAAATATACTTTATCTGAGCTTCCTTTGCATGACAAAGTGCATAACTAGACCAGAAACTCATTCTTGCCAGTAGTCATATAGATACCATTTTTAACTAAGCTGAGCCAAACTTGATGATGATTGGGCTGGGAAAATGTGAAATAGTTAAGGTAAGATACAAAACACCAAAAATTAAAAATTAATGGAAATTATACCAATTCACATCACTGAATGATGATACTGTGCCAAAACTCATTGGTTATAAGTTAAGTTGAAGTTAATATACAATCGCTGTATGCTAATGGCAATCACAGAGCCAAAACAAGCTGAGAAAGATAATATGTAGAGCAAAGTATTTTTGGATATAATGAATCTGGGGAGAGGAACTGCACATTGTCACAGTGCAAAAAAGGGCCAGTGACATTTTGGGGCAAGCCAGAACAAAGCTAGGCAGAAAGCAGCTGCTCATAGCAGTACCGGGGGAACCTTCTACACTTATCCCTTTAACACTGCTGTGAAATATCTTCTGTCCATATAGAGAGATGAGTGCAACTCTAATGAAGATGCCACAGGTATAATCAGAGGTGCTGTGGACATTGACAACTACTAACCTCAGCAGCTACCTCAGTCATCCAATCAGAAAGGTTAGTGCATTCCCGATGGCAAAACCACAGACTGAAAAATACTGCAGAGGAAACCTGGGTACATATAACACATAAAATGTCTCATCAGCCAGTGCTTCCTCCATTTCTGCCCCTTAGGAAATTGGTCAGAGTTTATATGGTAAGTGTGCTCAGCACCTTCTTAAGCAATAATCATTCCTGTGGTTCAAGATCTCAGCAACAATGTCATCAATTACTCCTTCACAGGGTCAGCAGCAGAAATGAACAGTTCCACTGTACCAGCACAGTTAGAAGATGTTGGCAGCAAATGCCTGTTGATGGTGTTATGCCAAATGAAACAGCAGGATCACACACCCCACAGCAGGTATATAATTCTTCAGGCAGTGACATGGGCTCACACAACCAAGCAGATGAGGGCATTACATTGTAGGCAGTGTGATGATATGAGGTAGTTCCAGCTGTGCTAGGGGAAGTAGGCAATGCATGTGTAACATATGCCAGCATAACTAGCTGGAGTTTTGTAAAGAATTATATGCCATTTGAATATCAAACTGATTTGTTCAGGTGCTTGTGTTAAAAATGTATTTTCAAAGCTGTTTGTGTTAAAAAATGTATCGACAGTGGATCATAATGGAAAGAAATTAAATATACATGTATGTCAGACTGTATTGTTGTAACTGATAAAATGTATATATTTAACAGAGGAAGCTGGAAGGGAAAGGGGTAATTTCAGCCTAGCTAACCTTGGTTTAGGTCATAAAGATTCTGTCTCACAGGGCTGAATGCATCCAGAGATGCAATGTCTGTGAAAAGCCTTTCTGCAGGAAGGGTGGAAGGGTTGGGATTGTTTTCTAGCTTCCAGATGCTGTATTAACCCTTAGCAAAGTTTTCTGTGTGTGTTGTCACACATCTGTGCCAGATCCTGGCTCAATTTCACAGGAGAGGGTAGTGTGGGAACCACGGAGTCAGGTGACCAGATGTGATGTAATTCTGTAGCCAGTGCTTAAATACAAATTCAGTGCTGGCTACAGAATTACATCATATCTGGTCATCACAGAGTCAGGTGACCAGATGTGATGTAATTCTATAGCTAGCACTGAAATTGTATTAAGATATTAGTGAGAATGTCAGTACACTCATCACTTTGTTATACTCATCTAAATTCATCTTGCCTTGCTCTAGCAAGTAAGTAGAGAATTCTTCAGTCATTTAGGAAAATATAGTGAGATTAGTTAAATGTTGTTTTTTTCTGCATCTGTCTGAGTCTTTCCATCAGTGTTGTTTTTATATTTCCTGTGATTGAAACTCTGGTGTTTATTATAAATAGATATTCAGTGCTTTCATTTTTTTAAATATTTATTATTAAATGTATAGGTTCATAGGTTCATAGGTAGGTACTAGGCTATTGGCCCTAGGGCCTATATAAGCCTAGCCAAAGGTACCCTGGCATTCACCACCCAAGAAAATTATTTTCCTGTGCCACTGTCAAGCAGAGCCACAAAAATGATCCCCGGGGCGAATTTCCTATCTCCCATCCAATCATGAAGATTTTTCTTGAACATTGCTAATGAGGAGCTTTGTTTGATATAGATAGGTAGTTTGTTCCAAAGTATGGGAAGTCTCTGGGACAGGAATGTATCCCTCCAGTATGTTCTGTTTATTGTGGTGATGAGGTTTAGATCCCTAGAGCGTGTAGCACATAGGGATTGGGATTTCTTTAAGTGGAGCATGTCTAAAAGCTCTGGGTTTGACATAGCTTTGTGTGTTAGGCAGAGATCGCCTCTGAGTAGGCGATATGCAATGGAGTAAAGCTGCAGTTTTTTGAGACGGTCTGCATGGGGCATCTCTTTGAGGCTGGTAATCCTCTTTGTGAGGTATTTCTGTGGCCTTTCCAGTTGTTGTAGATGTCTTGTGAGGTACATACCAAAAAGGGGCATTGTACTCTATAATGGGTCTAATGAGTGACGAGTAGAGGAAAACAATGACCTCTTTTTTCCTGGATGAGAAACCTTTTGTGATGAGGTGTGCCACATAGAAGGATTTCCTGATTACTGTGGCGCTGTGATTATCAAAGGAGAGACTACTGTCCACCTGTGTCCCAAGGTCTCTTATCACACTTTTGGTGTTAAGTAGACTACCACCTATGTGGTAGTTCATGGGTACTGAGTTTTTCCAAAATGAATGACAATGCACTTTTTGGCATTGAGCTTGAGGCCATGGCTTTGACACCAGGCATCTGTCTCAGCAAGGTCCTTTTGTAGGATGTCCACATCTTTTGGAGTTTTGATTATGGCTCCTAGTTTGCAGTCATCTGCGAACTTCATTAGCCAAAGACCTTCTGTGTTGGCCTGCACTTCAGGGAAGTAGATATCAAACAGGAGAGGATCCAGGACTGAACCCTGTGGTACTCCAACTGTCACTGGTCTGAAGCTGGATTTGGAGTCTGCTACTTTCACAGTGTGGGTTCTGTCAGTGAGCCAGTTGGCAACCCATCTTGTGACATAGGGATTTATACCTAGTATACTGAGTTTATCTATAATTCCAGAGTGGGGGATGGTGTCAAAAGCCTTGGCGAGATCTAGATAGGCTGTGTGAACCACCTTACCCTCATCTATGGCTTTGGTGACTGCTTCAAAGAAATCTATCAGGTTTAGGAGACATGATCTGCCTTTTACAAACCCAAACTGTATGGGGTCCTGAGTTTGGAGATTACCAATGTCATTGTTTATAAGTTCCATGATGATACGCTCCATAGCCTTGCAGATCAGGCTCATTAGGCTAATGGGGCGGTAGTTTCCAGGGTCTGTGGTGGCTCCCCCTTTGTGGAGTGGGATAACTGTCACTGTGCGCCATTCAGTGGGCACATAGCCTGAGGTGAGGCTATGATTGAACATGGTACTTAGGTGGGGTCCTAGTTCATTCTGTAATTCATATAGAACACAGCCTGGGATGTCATCAGGTCCCATGGAAGCTGTGTTCTTGGCTTTGGATAGTGTGTTTTTTACCTGTGCAGCTGTGATTACAGGAACTTTGCATTCTTCTGGTATAGAGATGGGCCCTTTAGGGGATGACAGAGGAGTAAAGTTAGCACTGAACCTATCTGCCAGGATGTTGGCAATATCCGTTGATTCTGTATATTTAGTTCCATTGTGCTGTAACTCAGAGCAGATCTGAATGTTGCCATTGAGATTCTTGACATAGCTTTAGAATGCTTTGTGGTTGTCTTTAGAGTCAGTGGCGATTTTGTTTTCATAACTAGCTTTGGAGGATTTTATGAGGGATCTCAGCTTCTTACTGAAGCTGACCAAGGAGTTTCTCCAATCATGGGATTATACTCTTTTTTGCAACAGTTTCTTTCTTCTGTTGTAGAGTTTATTTATGGCAGGGGACCACCAGATTGGCTTCCTTTTTTTGGAGTATAGCATCTTGGTTCTGTTAGGGATTGTACGATCCATGCACTCATGTAAGTGCTTATAAAGTGCATTTGTGTAGGATTCAGCACTCATACCTCTATTGTCCGTCAGCATGGGTGTCGTGAAGTTTGCCACTTCTGTCTTAAAAAGCGTGAAGTTGGCTTTGGAGAAAATTTTTACTGTGGTTTCCCTAATGGGGGGTGGGGGAGGGATGTGGATGTCTAGGGTGATTAGCTTATGGTCGGATCTGACCAACGAGGAACTGACCTCTGGTGTGGAGCACCGGTTGCTCATGTTGGTAATAACCAGGTCTAGGATATTGCTGCCCCTGGTGGGGGTGTGGATAAGTTGATCCATGGCATTGGAATTTATGAATTCCAGAAAACGTTGAGCACAAGAGTTGGTACATGAGTAGTTTTCCCAGTTAATGGTAGGGTAGTTGAAATTGCCCATCATTAGGGTGTTAGGTTGTACCCTAATATTTTCCAGTGTATTAAGAAATGAGGAGTGGGAATCCTGGGGCATGGTGGGGGATCTGTAGCAAGCTACAATTTGGATCGTGGTCTTGCCCAGAGTTAGTTGCACTTGGATAATCTCGGATGCATTATGCTGTGCAACTAGCCTGGAGGTGTGGATATCCTTAATGAATATGGACACACCTCCGCCTTTAGTGTTTCGGTCCAGGTTAGGTGGCCGAAAGGTGTGGTATGAATTATAGCCTGGTAATGCAGGGGTACTCTCTGGAGCCTTGAACCAGGTCTCTGTCACTGCCCAGATGTCAATGTTTTCCATTTTAAAAAGTGCCTCGAGAGAGTGCATTTTGAGGTTTAGACTTCTAGCATTGAGTAGCAATACCCTCAGATTCTTCTTGCCTGTATCTGTTAGGGTGGTGAATTTGTCATTTGAACCTTGCCTAAAAAAGGCACTATAGGGGTGGCTAGAGCCTTAGCCAGTATCCGGAATCCCAGGGGCGACAGGTGCAGGCCATCTCTGGAAAAGCATCGTGGCTTGTCGATCATGTCATCCCAGGCAGACAGATACTGGATCCCCTTAGAATGACACCAGAAGCTTAGCCAATTGTTGAAGTCAATCATTTTGTCCATGTACTGTGGTATCATTCTGGGTGATGGCAGGATGCTACTCAGGGTTAGGGTCATACCTGCCTGGGCTACAAGATCGGACAGCTCCTCCATGTCCCTTTTCATGTAGTCCAAGGAGGTACGTCTCAGGTCATTCACACCAACATGGACAATGACAGAGTCATATTTGTACTTGTTGTGGAGTGACCTGAGTGCATGCGTTATGTGGTGGATCCTGGCACCCGACAGGCAGCTGACAGTAACTTTCTCCTTGTTTAGCCTGGTGAGTGGAACATCAGTGTGCCTGACTATAGAGTCACCTATGACTAGAGTGTTGGGTACGTTGTTATGCCTTATGGGCTGTGCTTGAGTGGCACACTGAGTTTGTGGGCTATGTGTCATTTGGGTTGTGTTGGGGGGTGGAGGTTGCTTGTGTTTCTGCTTTGGAGGTCCCTGTTGCTTGGGCAGGTTTTTACTGAGAACCTCTGCGAATGTAGGTGTGTGTTTTGTGTTTCTATGTGTGTGTGTTTTGGTGGTGTAATTTTTGAGGGACTATGTGCTGAGTGTGGTGTGGTGCAAGTGTTTACCTTCTCCTCTTGACTGTCTAGTCCAGTCTTGGGTGAAGAGAGCTTTGCTTCCAGTTTGGCTATATAAGTGCATCTCTCACAGGTTGTAGTGTTGGGTGGTAGGAGGAGAGGGTTGTCTGTGTACATGAGGCAATTACTGCATTGCCCCAAGATGCCCAGATTCATCAGGTAGACAGGAGAAAACACCTGGAGCTGACCCTTAGACATGCCTGGATAGGTGCGTATTTGTTAAGTACTAGAAACTGTTTTCCTCTAGACAGTGAGGAAAGTTGAGTGCTGTAGTAATTTGTAGCTTATTTAGTGCTTACAATAAGTTCTGTACAAGTGCCGAAACAAACAACTGGCTAGTTCTAAGAAACAAAATTAAGCTAGAAGGCTTCCCTCCAACACAGAAAGGCTTGGGCCCTAGAAGCCTACAAATAGTCCTGGACACAGCAAATCTCTATCCAGGCTAGACTACCCACAGGAAAGGCAGGAAACAAGCTTAGAAAAAGTTTTTTTTTTTGTTTTTTTTTGTGGAAAGAGAGAAAGGAGTAGCAGAAACTAAGCTGACTGGCCTTCTCAAATGTTCTCCCTGTACTGGGTAGAATGAGGTAATGACACTAGACTGGGAGGAGGATCCCAGATCAAATTTACACTAGGGGCGGGCAACTGCAAAGCCACCAACTATAAAACACTATACCAACAGGGAGAGAGGGTGGGAAACAAACTGCAGAATGTTTTTCACAGCTATATCTACACCTTTCACTGTGGCTGGTCTTTTGGAAAATATTTTAACTTTTGAGAATACTTGCATTTTATTTAGTAGTGCTGTAGCTCCATGCTCCTGAAAGTCTTATTGCTTAGAAACATTACCATTTGTATAAGTATTCATTTTAGTAAGAGTAGTTGGGTGACCTGGTACCAGCCTTAGAGTAGCTAGCTTTGGGTGTTCTGGTTCTGGTGGTAGTGTATCTACCTTATAGTCTGGATGGAGGTGGCAAAGCAGATAAGCTGTGCCAGCCTTTCCCAGGTGTGTGTGTATGTGTGTGTGTGTGTGTGTGTGTGTGTGTGTGTGTGTGTGTTTGTGTGTCAGCTACTTTGAACAGGGACATAGAGAACACTAATTTCACATAGAGAATGGTGGAGAACTTAGCTTGGAACACCCATCTAAGGACTCAACTCTAGAGCTGTGCCAGTGGGGAGTCCTATTTAGGCCTGGAGAGAAAGCCCAGACCCAGAACTGGAGTGTGCATTCCCTGTGTGCTCTTAAGGGAAATTGTACTTGTTTCAGTGAGCTGCATTTGAAAATACTGCATGTGTCTATTTTTTTTTCTCAGTGAACATTCCACACTGTTGTCAGTGGTGAGGATTGTGGGTCCTTGATCACTGGCCCAGAGGATGGTCATCACAGGCAGTACAATAAGGGACCCCACGCACCTCAACACCAGTGTTTACTGAACCACAGAATCATCTTTAGGAAGATAGTACAATCTCAGAGGAAGGGTGCTATGTGAAGGCTCCTGTCAAATCTAGCTCCAGACATATGAAAAGCCTTGGCTACCCAGCAGAAAATGTGCCTGGATATTGTTCAGGTGCAGTCCACTACCACAGAGAGTCAGCTAGAGATGGTCAGAGTACTGCAGGGTGTACATGATAATTTTAGACAGTACATGGAAATGGTAAAGATGAGGGATAATGTCATGATCACATTCATGTGCAGTATGGTGGCACACACAGCAGTCATCCCCTCCCCCATGCTCTCACTAATTAGGACCTACCACATTAAGTAGGAAACAGTGGTGGATGGAGACGAGGACAGGGTACTATCCAGACAAGTGGGAGCACAGTAGATCACACACCATGTGGTTCTCAGGAAAGTACTGGAAAAAGTGGTGGGTGACATTATGCAAAAGATGGCAGGCATGCAGACCTCATCTGTATTTTATCTATATGTAGCAGAACCTCTCATTCTAGGTCTTGGACATGAAGTTCTGTGAGTTCAGTGTCTGTAGGGTCACCTGCTTCAGTAGGTCATATCAATGCAGCAAGTCAGCATAAACCTCACATGTTAGCAGGTCATCCTAATCATGGACACTGTCACCCACACATTTCATAGGGGACATTGTGCATGACACATCTGACCTAGTGTAAGTCAGGGTGCATGGTGCAGCTAGTGAAAATATCAAAAGGGACAATTCAGCAGTATGTGTTTAACTTGAGTAATGTTACTGCTTAAAATGACAGGAAAGTTAAAAAATGTTAAAGAAGGGGGAAATCCACAGGCTGCAATGTAGAACAGTATTAAGGGCCTAATACATTTGGAGATGAATGATTATAGCCAGAGTTGGATCATGGTCAAATGGGGCCCTAAGAAGGGTAATGGACTTGCCTATCCCTGCAGCAGTCCCCCCTGCAGCAGCCAACCCCCTTAACCCCTTCCAAGCAGCCTTCCAGTGTCCCATTACTTGGCTGTTTCTCCCCAGTTATCATAAACCCTGTTCAACCCTGGCAGAGTGCATATTATTTCCTTGTTTGCTTCTACAATGATTACAGGTATATGGATTTAATTTAAAACTGTTATTTCCAATTTTATAGCACAAGCATTGATAGCCACTTGCTAAACAAAACAATACAGTCTCAGAATGAAAACAGACTTAGCATGAAGAGTAAACTTCTCTGACCTTGAAATGGCATTGAAACTTCCATTCAAAGAAAATGCATCTGGCCAGTGGTAGATTAAGTTTATGTTGGGCTGTTTTCAAACCATAGACCCCTTGCACACATTTTTTACAACCATGCATACGTGCTTGTGTTTTATGATTCACCTTTCTGGTTGTATTACATTATATTCACTATATAATACAGCATCACTTGTTACAGTGTATTTTAAATTTGTTTTGAGCATTTTTTTCCGGTAAGCAATGAAACAAAATGTATGAATCAATAATGACAAAACTACATATTTTAAAACATTTCAACCATAAAGTCAAACTTCATTACAATCCACCAATATCAGTCAATATGTATAATCTCGGCAGAAGTAAAAGTCATCTGAATAATTCCAAATGCAAGAGATTTGCAACTAATGAATAATCTGCTGCTGGCAAATAACTTTACATTTCATTGTTTCATCTACAAATTCAGTGCCTGCTGCCCATGAAGACTAAATTGCCTATGTTACATTGAAAAAAAAAAGGATAAGCTGGTAGTATTGCAATATGGAATGTCTGGCAAACTGACAACAGGTTCATAGTTAGTAGGCATCTCATCCAAAGGAGGATACAGTAAGGAGTGCAGCAATACTTCTGATGACCCAATGGTTGGTGTCTATGACAGACTGAATTACTGATATGCAGAACTTTAAAAGAGTTTTATTTTATTAGAAACAAATAAGTACAGAAACATTGCAACATACCACCATAACTGTTATATAATTTTTTCCAGTGCAAGAGAACACCTCATGTAAACCGCAAGGTGGAATGCAGCAACGGTACATAGTGAAATGCATACATTTCTTCAAGTTACTCGTTCATGTTAACTAAGAACAATTATCAAAATAATGAACATTCAAGCATAAGCAGTACCTGAACATTTCACTGCAATCCCTAAATGAATCAGATGCATCAATACAGTACATTACAAAATGACACATTCCACATTTCTTATTCTGTCAGTGCCATTCACTGCACACATCTCAGTTAGCAGTTAGGCATGATTCTGAATATACGTTGCCACTAAACAAAGGAAATATATAAACCATATATCTATACTTAAAAAATAGCATTTATTGAAAGATAAGTGAAACTCTCTGATGTACAGTGACAGCAGTTCTTATGCCACACATCATAGCCCACACATAGCACTGCATGCATGAGTTATCCTCTATGTGTTTTTTATAATAAAGGTAACACTAACCTGAATGCCATGGTCCATAGTTCTGCAGTAGATGGCACCTCTTTGTCTGTGTAGCAGTATACCATGCACAAGCTTGCTACATGTGATCCGGTACTACTGTTGCGGGCTTGTAAATAACACCATTGTTACTGTTGGAAAGACCTACAGTGATAGCTGCACTTCCCTCATGGGGAAATTCATCATCAGACTGATGAGTGATCATGCTGTGCACAATGCAACACATCGTAGACATCCTGCATGCAGTACAGGGTCATACTGAAAGGTATCCTCTGACTCAGCCAGGTAATGGAAATGGGCTATCAGCAGGCCAAACACTTACATGATGACAATGTCTGACACAGGGCAGAGTTGTACCTTTTTTCATTAGCTCCCATAGGGTTACATAAAGTAGGCATCAGCCATGGCTGCATCACCTGGAAAAGACAAGTAAAAAAAAGTGGGAAGAGATACAACAAAGGGAAGGATGGTTTGGAACTAATCAATACATGTTTCCAAAATATGACTAACTACATATTTATAGCTAAAATTATTTCCACTTGCCAATAATGTGACCATGGGACATCCTACCATGCAGGAGGAAGCAGTAGAAATAGCTTATGTGCCAGATATGAGAATCATCGGCACTGCCAGGATGCTGCGCTGACACATTGGTGATGCACCCTAATGGATCACACTAGACTTGGAATGGTAGTCCTTCTTATTTTAGCACTGCTCCCCCCTGCCAGATCCTGATGAGGCCCTAATAGTAACATGGGTGCAGTCTATTACACCAAGCATCTCAGGGAAATGTGCAATCTCATCAAAGGCACTTATGGTTCTGGCTTGGTCCTGAGATGACACTGGCAGGCCTACTAAGAGTATGTCATGATACTGCTAAAGTACCATTTAGGCAGAAGCCTGAGATATGCCCAGTATGTCCCCAGTCTGTCTCTGCAAGATCCTGGCAGCAAGTATAGTGAGGGCTATAAATATCTTAGTATCCACAGCTATAAGAAGGTCATTTATCACTCGAGTTCTTGTCTGTGTGCCATACAAACTCATTAAAGCCTTTAAAATATCACAGTCCACTCTAAATTTGTCAGAACTTTTTTTTTTTATTGCCAAAATTGTGATTAATTATTTTTGTCTATATCAGTATCTTTTTGGCTAGTGAGCTGTACTGGGCACCTGTGATTTTGGTTCAGCTAAGACAAGCAGCTCACACTGAAAAATAGCTCAATTGTCAGCAACAGCAAGCATCTTCACCAAATGCAAAGTAAATCTAAAAGGTTTGACTTCACATTTTATAACTCCTCAACTCATGATGCCAAAACACATCAAAAAGAACTATTGGTTCATGGGTTTATTGTTGTTTACTAGGCTAATGACTACAAGGGCCTTTTTAAGCCTAGCCATGCATCTGACTAGTTCTGGCACCCTTGATAACTGTAAGCAGGGGCTTGGGAGATGAACTATTTATAGGCTGCCTGCGCCCATTAGAGACATAGGTGCCAAACAAGGGATGAATTTCCTGTTCCCCATCCAATTGTCCAAGTTACAATTAAATTGGGTTAGGGAGGAACTCTGCTTCACATGATAAGGAATCTGTTTCAAAGAAGAGGTAGTCTCTGGAACATTCATGTCTCTCCAGCAGGTCCTATTTATATCACAGGCAGCATTTAAGTCTTTAGAACAGGTAATTTTGGTACTGTTTGTTTTGCAGATATGCAGGAGGTCCATCAAAGTGGGGTCTGATAATACCTTGTATACCAGGCATATATCTCCCTTCAACAGCCTGTAGGAGATGGAATACAGGAATAGGGCCTTGAGGCGGTCTGCATAGAGCATGTTACTTATGCCCTGTATTCTTTTAGTGAGGAATCTCTGTGGACATTCCAATTGTTGGATATGCCTGGCTAGGTACATATCAAAGGGGGCACTGTACTCAATGATACATCTGATGATGCTAAATGCAGTGGAACAATGACCTCCTTGGACCTAAATCTCATATCTTTGACTATAAGTTGCCCAATACAGAATGATTTCTTCACCACTGTAGACATGTGATGATCAAAGGCTAGATTACTGTCTATGTGTGTCCCCAAGTCCCTGACTACTGGGTCAACCTTTAAGGGTGTGTTGTCAATATAATAGGTACCAGGGGCGGATGACTTCCCAAAGGAAACTATTATTCATTTCTTGGCATTTAGTTTTAGTTCATGGCTCTGACACTAGTTATTTGTCTGTGTCAGCCCTTCCTAGAGAACATCAATGTCAGTAGGGGAATTCAGTAACAGCTCCTAATTTGCAATCATTTGCAAATTTAGTCAGCTAGAGTCCATTGACATTAGCCTTGACTTCAGTGAAGCAAATGTCAAGAAGGAGCAGTCCCAGGATGGATCTTTGAGGGACTCCATTGTGAGTGGCCTCTTTGTAGAGGTGGACTCCCTAACTCTAACTTCCTGGGTCCTGTCTGTAAGCCAGCTGGCTATCCACTGGGTAGCATAAGGATTTGTACCTAACCTCCTGACTTTGTCAGCAAGTTGGTATTGTGTCAAATGCCTTTACCAGGTCAAGGTAGGCAGTGTGAACAATTTTGTCCTCATACATTGCTTTGGTGACTTTCTCAAAGAAGTCCACCAATTTGAGTAGGCATGACCTGCCCTTGACGAAACCAAATTGGGTTGGGTTCAGTGCCTTCAGGTTTTCTATGTCATTACAGATCATTTCCATGATAATTCTTTCCAAGATTTTGCATATGAGACTAGTGAGACTTATGAGTCTGTAGTCTCCAGGATCTGCAGATGGTCCACCTTTGTGCAAAAAGATGATTGCTGCTGTTCTCCATTCATGAGGCATGACATCTGTTTGGAAGCTACAGTTAAATAGCAATTTCAGGGGGCTTGATAGGTTTTTGTAATTGTGTGTGTTGGAGCTTATCTCCCCGAGCCTCTACTGAAAATGGACATGTATCCAGTTAGACTAGCCTGGTCAACAAATGTAAAATAAAATAAAATAAATAAATAAATACATTTAGAAGGCATCCTGGGATATTGCCTAGGGGGCATTGATGCAGTGCTCTTCGTCTTAGAGAGAGCATTAAGGACCTGTTCCCTGATGATGGCAGGGGGAGTTATATTTGATGGTATTTCCCAAGGGAAGGTTGTGGGGAAGAGTTGCAAAGTTGGAAGTGAATTTGTCAGCAAATAGATTTACTATATTTTCTGGCTCAGTATTGGTGGCTACATTAACAATGAGCTCTGCACACAGTTGTGTATTGCCTTTGAGGTTGTTGACATAGCTAAAGAATGCCTTGTGGTTGTCTTTGGGCTGGAAGGCCAACTTTATTTAAAATTTGGCTTTGGCAGACTTTATTTGTCCATAGAGTTGTTTGTTTAGTTTGATGAGAGTGCTTTTATCCTGCTGGGTGCTGCACCTCCTAATTTTTGCCACAATTTTCTTCCTTCTGTTATACAGCTTATTGATGTTGTGATTCCACCAGGGGGGCTTGTTTTTTTAAGTCAGTTCCATACTTCTTCCTGATGGGCACAGCTGCCTCTAAGTAGCTATTAACCTGCTTATGTAGGGTTTATATGAATAGTTCTACATAGACAGCAGTGTTGTCAGGGTTTATGGGGGCTTGAAATTTTGCCAGGTTATCACTTAATAGTAGGAAGTTAGCCTTAGAGTAGCTCCTGAATATTGCACGATTAGCTGGAGGTCCAAGTTTTGTTTTTACTTCAAAGGAGATCATTTTGTGGTTTGACCTTAAAAGAGAAGACATTACACTAGGGGTTGTGCAGCACTTTCCCATATTAGTGAGGTATAGTTGCACCTCTGGTTGGGGTATTGACAATCTGGTCCAGGGAGTTTGTGTTTACAAAATGAAAAATCTCTGTATCAGTATGTTTGGTGACATATACGATTCCCCTATGATTAGCAAACAGGTGGGAAAATGGCTCAGTGGTATAAAAAGTTATAAACCATTGCACATTTGAATCTCATTAAGTCATCATTTGCATAAGTTCAGTGAAAGTTGCCACACATAAGCTAGCCTCTATGAACTGCACCAAAACTGCACTTAGCCGCAACCTGCACAGATTGCATTTACACCTGATGCAATGGCTATGAATACCACCCATGTCTTCCATCAAAATGACTTCTACTTTTTTGTGCCATTCTAAGGAAGCACTCCATAATGTTCTTAACTTTCTAGCTCTTCCAGAGCTGTGGTTCTAAATAAAATCCCTGGCAAACTGTCCCACCATTTCTATGCTCTTATGAAAACAAAACTGCCTCCTCTTCTCTGTATTTACTCATAGGATATGCTGTTGTATTCCGTTCTCTTACATGGTGGAGTTAGTGTTCCTTTATGTTACCCATACCTTCATTCCTATAATTTGTGCACCTCAGTAAGGTTTCATCCCATGCTAAATCTATGGATATACAACAGTGAGGAAAAGCAAAACACCCTGAAAGGGTGAGATAAGTACTTTCATATTTGAATCTCACAGTGCCTTGGATAAAAGGGACAGTACTTCAGTGATCCAGTCTCACAGTAATTTGGACAAATGAAGGAACATTCTAGGGCTGCTTAAAGTGGCCACCCTGTGGTGTAAACCTTAGCTCTAGATGATTGTCACTGTTGAATTGACTGACACCCCAACTCCATGTGCAAAAATGGGGAAAAGGGGTTGTGGATGGATGGATGGATTCTGGGACTGCTTAATTTGGACTGGGGAAATTGTATTTCAGTATATACCATTTGTTAGATGGAACACCCCCCCCCCTCTCTTCCTCTGTCTTTTTTCCACTATGCCTTCTCTATGAAGAAAACTGCTTACTGCCTGTTCTTGAATGCTAACTGTCAGCTTCCTTGGCTAAGATTCACCTCTAGTTCATAAGTTTATACTAGGCTATCTGCCCTAGGGCATTTATAAGCCTAGCCAGAGTGTGTTTGGCTTTCGCCACCCATTTTAAATGAATTTTTCTATGCCCTTTTTCGAGGTTATTATACTGTGCCTCTGTCTAACAGTGACACAGAAGTGATACCCAGGGTAAACCTACGATCTCCCATCCACTCATCAAGATTCCTCTTGAAGAGAGTCAATGAGGGACTCTGCCTAACCTGGACTGGGATTTTATTCCAGTGAAGGGAGCCTCTGGGTTAAGAATCTGTCCCTCCAGCATGTCCTATTTATTTCAGTGCTGAGGTTCAAGTCTCTCGAGCACATAGCTCAATGGGATTTGGATTTTCTGAGGTGCAGCATGTCCATTAATTCCGGGTTGGACATTGCTTTATACATCAGGCACAGATCGCCACTGAGCAGGCGGTATGCCACTGAGTAGAGATAGAGTTTCTTTAACCGATCAGCATATGGCATCTGTTTGAGCCCTTTGATCCTCTTGGTGAGGTACTTTTAGGGTATTTCCAGTTGCTGCAGGTGTCTGGTAAGGTACATCCCAAAAGGGGCACTGTACTCAATTATGGGCCTGATGAGGAATGAGTAAAGAGGCACGATGACCTCCCCTGATCTAGATGTGAATCCCTTCATGATTAGGTGGGCTATATAAAATGTTTTTCTAACCACTTTGGCCACGTGGTTTTCAAATGAGAGATTGCTATCAACTTGGGTCCCCAGGTCCCTAATTACTTCTTCCGTACTTAATGGATTACCATCTATGTGGTAATTTGTGGGCACTTTGTTTTTGCCAAAGGGGATGACTATACACTTTTTGGCATTTAGCTTGAGGCCATGGCTCTGGCACCAGTTGTCTGTTTCTATGAGGCCCTTTTGTAGGATGCTTGTGTTGGCTGGAGAGTCGATTATGGCACCTAGTTTGCAGTCATCTGCAAACTTGGTAAGCCACAGTCCTTCCGTGTGGGTCTGTACCTCCGAGAAATAGACTGAGGGTTGTGGGACGTCACTTGTAACTGGTTTGGAGTCTGACATGGCTCCAGCAATTCTAACCATGTGGGTTCTGTCCTTGAGCCAGTTTGCAACCCATCTAGTGACATAGGGGTTTATATTTAAGCTGGTGAGCTTATCTATAATGCCCGAGTGGGGTATTGTATTGAAGGCTTTTGCGAGGTCCAGGTAGGCTGTGTGGACCACCTTCCCCTCGTCAATGGCCTTGGTGACTGCTTCAAAGAAATCGACCAGGTTTAAGAGGCAGGATCTGCCCTTAACAAAGCCAAACTGGGTAGGATCCAGTGTCTGTAGGTCCGCAATATCTTTATTTATGAGGTCCATGATGATCCTTTCCATAGCTTTGCAGACCAAGCTAGTCAGGCTTATGGGGCAATAGTTTCCAGGATCCATTGAGGCACCACCTTTGTGGAGAGGGACCACTGTTGCTGTACGCCACTCTTTGGGTACATATCCTGTAGTAAGGCTGAGATTGAACAGTAGCTTTATATTTGGGTTTAGCTCTTCTTGGAGTTCATGTAGGACGCAGCCCAGGACACCGTCTGGTCCCATTGATGCTGTGTTTTTTGCTTTGGAGAGGGCGGCTCTTACCTGAGCATCTGAGATGTCAGGGGGGCAGCACTCTGCTGGGATAGATATTTGCCCTTTTGGTGGGGAGGGGGGGAGTTTGCTCTGAACCAGTCAGCTAGGATGTTGGCAATGTCTGTGGGTTTGGTGTATTTTTTGTCATTTTGGACTAATTCTGAGCATATCTGGGAATTCTCACCCAGGTTCCTAACATAACTAAAGAAAGCCTTGTGATTATCTTTAGTGTCCTGTGCAATTTTTCCCTCAAAGCTAGCCTTAGACGATTTTATGAGTGCCCGTAGTTTTTTGCTAATACTGATCAGAGATGCCTTCCCTTTTTGGGGTTTTGCTCTATCATGTAGTAGCTTCCTCCTTCTATTGTATAGTTTGTTTATGGCTGGGGTCCACCAGACAGGACGTCTGCCTTTGGAGGATTGGGTCTTGGTTTTATTTGGGATTGCATGATCCATGCATTCCTGAAGGTGTTCATAGAATGCGTTTATAAAGGATTCTGCGGACTGGGCTGTATTTTCCACAGGCCCGGGGGCTTTGAAGGATTCCACCTCGGTTTTGAGGAGTGTGAAATTTGCTTTAGAGAAGTTTTTCACTGTGGTTTTCTGGGCAGGGGGTGGGGTCGGGATGTGATTATCCAGTGAGATTAGTTTATGGTCTGGTCTTACCAGTGAGGGATACACTTCTGGTCTGGAGCATAGAGCCCCCATGTTGGTAATGATCAGGTCCAGTATGTTTTCCCCTCTTGTGGGAGTGGTAACAAGTTGTTCCATAGCATTTGAGTTTATAAATTCTAGGAACCATTGGGCAAGGGAGTTGGAGCTAGAGTAATGCTCCCAGTCTATGTTTGGGTAGTTGAAGTCGCCCAATATAATGGTGTTTGGAGAGACCTTCATATTTTCAAGTGTTCTCAGGAAGGCCGAGTGGGGTTCCTAGGTTTGGGAGGGTGGTCTGTAGCAGGCTATAAACTGGAAGGCAATTTTACCCACTGTTAGTTGCACATGGATAGTCTCTGATGCTTCGTGCTGTGCCACCAACCTGGAGGTGTGGGTATCTTTGACGAATATTGATACTCCCCCTCCTTTTGTGGTTTGGTCCAAGTTTTGGGGCCGAAAAGCATGGTATGAGGTATAACCTGGTAGTGCTGGGGTGCTCTCGGGAGCCTTGAACCAGGTTTCTGTTACTGCACAGATATCGATGTTCTCCATGCTAAGGAGAGTTTCGAGTGCGTGCATCTTGAGGTTTAGACTTCTGGCGTTGAGTAGCATTACTCTTAGTTTCTTATCCCTTATGATACCTATGGAGGTGGGTTTGTCTTTTGAGCCTTGCCTAAAAAAGGCACTATGGGGGTGGCAAGAGCCTTTGCTAATATCCGAAAGCCCAGGGGTGACAGGTGCAAGCCGTCCCTAGCGAAGCATCGTGGCTTGTCGAGCATGTCATCCCAGCTGACAGGCATTGGATCCCCTTTAAATGACACCAATACTTAAGCCATTTGTTGAAATTGATCATCTTGTCTTCATATTGTGGCATCATTCTTGGTGAGGGTAAGATGCTACTCAAGGTCAGGGTCATACTGGCCTGGGCTACATGCTCAGGAGCTCCTCTATGTCTCTTTTCATGTAGTCCAGGGAGGTACGTCTCAGGTCATTCACACCAGCATGGACAATGACTGAGTCATATTTGTACTTGCCTTGGAGTGACCTGAGTGCTTGTGTTATGTGGCGGATCCTAGTGCCCGACAGGCAGCTCACCGTGACCTTCTCCTTGTTCAGCCTGGTGAGCGGGACGTCATTGTGCCTGACGATAGAGTCACCTATTACAAGTGTATCAGGTGTGTTGTTTAGCCTTAAGGGCTGTGACTATTCGGCACACTGGCTTTGTGAGCTATGTGTTGCACATGTTTTGTTTTGGGGTAGTGGTTGCTTGGGTGTCTGCTTTGGAGGTCTCTGCTGCTAAGGCAGATTTTTATTTAGAGCCTCCGAGTATGTTTTTGTGTGTTTATGTGTTTGGTTTGCTGTCGTGGTAGGTCTATGTGAGACTGGAATTGTAGTGAGTGTGGTTTCCTTCTCCTCCTGACTGGTTACGCCAGTACTGAGTTGAGAAAGCTTAGCCTCCAGTTTGGCTATATGGTTGCATCTCTCACATGTGTTGGAATTTATTGGGAGGAGGAGAGGGTTGTCTGTGTACATGAGGCAGTTGTAACATTGCCTCAAGATTCCCAGATAGTGCAAGGATAATCCACCGCACAGCAAGAGAGAAATGTGAAGGATATTTACTAGCACAGTTTTATGTTGAATTAATGAGAATTCCTTCACAAGAACACAGGAATCTGCAAATAAAGCCAATGATGACTTACATTATATATATGTGTTTATATTTTACTGGGATTCTGACTGTATTTACAGCATCTTCTCTGACAACATTTAAACCAGAATAAATTGATTTACATTATATTTTTCTTTCTTGTACCTGGGAGTAATACTTTTGCTTTGATTTGCTTTATTCGTTAACAACAGTATAAAAAATCCCAAGCAATAGATGTTACTGCATAATATATGAGTATACATATAAAAATGTATAGATATAAAATAACATCATCAGTGTCATACAAAATAGAAATGAACAAACATTATAAAAGAAATGGCATTTATCAGGCATATACAGAGCTTCTTCTTGTTCATAGCATGCGACTTCAGTGCCTAAACTATTTATTATTTATTTCATTGCCATGAAGACTCCTCCCCCTGACTGGTTTATATAACCATGTTGTCTAAGTCAGTCTAAAGTGTCACAAGGTTAGTGCTATATCTGGGCATTGCACTGACATTAACACTGGTTAGGAAAACGACAACAGGTGAATGGGACAGAAAATAGCTATACATGATGACATCAATCAGCTTAATTTATACCAGTGTCTTCTGCATGTTATCATGCCACACACCGCAGATTTATTTCATTTATACTAAAACTTAATTTATAACATCAGCCAACTGTCAATTTCTTCTTGACTGCCTGATATATGCATAACTGCTACTTGTTTTAGTTGTTGTATTTTACCACAGTTAGATGTAACTTTCTGCATTTTTGTGGATACTTGTTCAAGTATTGTTATTAGTTTTCTTCTTCGTGTAACTCTAACTAATATTATATCTCCAGGCCTGCATGCTTCTTTTAGTATTTTTTTAATTCTATAGACCAGGTCCTTGAGAAAAAAAGTGTTAATTGTTGTTTAACTTAGTATTGAAACAGTTTAGATTTGACTGCTATATGTGCTCCCTATCACAATTTGTCACAGGCATTGTATTCCTCTAGCAGTAGCCTGTGTCTAATCCTCATGCATATGTATCTTGTTTGGGACCCCAGCTTTCAGCCATTGCAAATCACATAATTGGTCATCAAATAGTTTGAAGTGTGTATTTTGAAAACATCAGTCAATGCAACTGAGATTAATTATTTTAAAAGCCCTGCCTTAAGAGTATAGTGGTTAGGGAACAGTCATTAGAGACTAAATTATTTGAAGGGAATGAAACATTGCTAAAATTAAAAACTAAGACAACAAGAGTCTAATTATGTATGACCTTTTGGTAATTTAAAGGCACACTGAAATGTATCCCAATATGGAAAATATTTTACTTCTGTTTCTGTTTTATTTTGTTTTCAGATGACACAAATCATCTAAGCTGGTGTATACTGACCTTTGGTCCATTCTGCCTTTCCTCCAGGGAACACAAATCAGTCAGCAGTTTTCAAATTTCTCTTCTGCTTTGCTGCTATAGTGTTTGACCTGGCCTTTGTAAAAAGAAATCTGCTAATTCTTATTTCCTTCACAATAACATGCTTTCATGTGACTCGCTAGTCAAGCAATTTTCAGGTGAGCCCTAATTGCTCAAGGTCTTAAACATTAACCTTGCCAGGTGTCATTGGATAGATTGTTTATGCGTGTGATTAATGATGTTGGTATGAAAATTTGTTTTTAAACTTGACATCAGTGTATTTTAATGTTTCAGTGAAAGGACTTCTAAAAATGCTAACTCAATCTCATATGATTCATTGTACTAAAATATAATATGTAAAATGTGACTGTGAATTAAATAAGTTACAAATGATGTAAGATTAGCACTGACATTCAAATTCAGTTTAGTATATCCTCAAATTATAATATATATAATAAATATATAATAAATATTGGGTCAGAGACTGTACAAGTTCTGATATGTACTCTATCATTCATTTATCCATTTGCCCTTTTATTTGCCTTTAAACATATTTAGTAGTTTATAAATGCATGTTTTATTTGAAAATATGAACTTACCTCTACCAGAAGTAAATTCATAGACCCACTAGTCTAATATAAAATGATTTATAATTTCTAACTTACAAACATTTAACTTAATCTAACAATGCTAAAATTATAAATCATTTTATATTAGACCCGCTAGTCTAATATAAAATTATTTATAATTTCTAACTTACAAAAATTTAATTTAATCTAACAATGCCAAATAAAGCCCATTTATAGTTTTTTTTTTTTGACAAATTAAAATTATTTTGCATGTCCATGTGTGCAACCTTTAATCTTTATTTACTATTGAATGAATTAGACATCCCTGCCCCTGAATATAGTATTTATGAAGCCTTAGCCAATGCCCTGTGCAAAAGAACTGCTGTATAATGACCTTTTGTACTTTAGCCTCTGGTCACTACTGTTAATTATCTAGTTTGTAAAGAACTATTGATCATCGGTAATAGATTATTCTTGAGTATCAGTAAAGTTACCAGTTTTGTGTTGGTTAGTATTCTTATTTCTACTAGAAGTTTTTATTCTGTCATATGAACAAGTCCATCCATGTTTTGTTATTTTATAATGTAGCTGCTACCAAAAATGTGGAAATATGCTTCTTGTGTTAAGAACAAACTAATTACTAAATAAAAGTTTGGCTAAAAATGTTGTCTGTTAACAAAAGCAGTCTTACATCCCTAGTGCTTGCATGTCGTATGATTCTTCCAGTCGTCATGAAAAAATATTGAAGTACTATCAGCCATGTTTACCTAAACTCAATAAAAAAGCAAGTATGATACTGAACACAGTGCAGGTACTGCAAATTCATTTGTACTGAATTGATGCCAACAGTATTTGGCATTGGAGTAAAACATAAGTATGAAATTGGTGTTAAATACCGCCATACTGTCTGTTTACTATTTGGTATAATAAAAATAATAGTTTGATAGTGAACTTAAGAACCTGGCCTCTAACTGATCTATATGGAAGAAGCGTTTTATTCTACTTCTGTTCATTATAACCTCTCTGCAACAGGATTTATGGGTTCATTTTATACCTATGATGTTGTTACTTTAATGATTACTTCTAGGAATTATGTATTGGTATACATTTTGCAGCATCTGTTAAGGATTGTAAGGTTTCAGTACTATGAGTTTCAGTCAAGTGAGTTTTCAGTATTTTGAAATGTCAGTATTATGGTCACAGTCAAATGAAATTCAGTCAAATGAAATTTCAGTCATATGAAGTAGATATAATATAATATATATATATATATATATATATATATATATATATATATATATATGGATATATATATGTATATATATATATATATATATATATATATATACATATATATATATATATATATATATATATATATATATATATATATATATATAAATATGGATTCACTATGTAATTTCGAAATACTGAAATTGTGAATTTCAGTATTTCGAAATTACATAGCCGAAGACACAAAACACCAAAACCCTAAAACCATGAAATTCAAAATCCTGACGCTACACTACAGATACAGCAAACACAAACACATATAAACCACTTCCCCCCAACTCAAATATAATATCCTACGCTACAGATAAGCAGGGGGCAAGCCCCCCTGCACCCCCCTATTTATATATATACTAACTCCGAGATTGCACAATCAGGCACACACAAGCAACTCACTCCCACACATTATACACACCCATGCACACACACATCACAGTCAAAACACACACTGACAGACACTAAAGCCCCTAACCAACAGACGTACACATACATACGTACCCAAACTCACATCTTACCATTCACACACCACAACACCAGAAGCGCTAATTCAAAATCTCTGTACTTCGGGATTTTGAATTTCGCGTTTCTGGTTTGCCAGTATTTCAAGACTTCGGTATTTTAATTTCGAAATACTGAAATTCGGGATTTCAGTATTTCGAAATTAAAAAGGGAACCCATATATATATATATATATATATATATATATATATATATATATATATATAAAATATGTGTCATCTTATGAAATAGCAAACACTCAAAAGAGCTAACAAAAAAGTATCTCCCCCCTGATTTAAACTCCATGTAGGCACTGTGCAGAGCCTACATTGAATGTATCCATGTACGTGGCCATGCCCCCTTCAAAAGCATGGCATGCGTATTAATGGTGGCATAATGAGAGCCAATGAACATGGATATTGAGTCAGAGTTGTCTGGTTTTTTTTTTTATTATTATTTTTTATTTTTTTAAAAACTGCATGTTTGCATGGCGCATTGTGGCTTGGAGCGCAGCAATGCCAAGCTGTGCTCACATGTAAACTGCTGACACCTGCCAGACATCATTTTATGTGTTTAATTTTTTTTTTTTTATTTGACGTTTGTGTGGAGGAGTGCAGAGTCCAGCTAAGCCAAGTGGAGCTCATACATACATGGCAGATACTTGTTAGACATCTAGAAATAGAAACTGGATGTAATTAAGTATTTAATTATTGGTTTGTTTAAGCATGTCTGCACAGTGTGGCATGGTGTTCAGCACTGCTAACAGGTAGCTCAGTGGTATACGTGAAGGAATACCAGATTTCTTAATATCCACGTAGCTAAATGGGTAGTGTTATGGCTGTATGTGTGGTAGTTCCAAATTTCGAATACATGGAAGTCAGAAATTGTCTGTATTTTTATTGCACACATTATGGACAAAATTTTAAAATAAGGTAATGGCTGACAATGTTTGAGCAGTGCTCAGCTGCACTCTGCTCAGCTCTGCTTGGCTGGTTTGCACTCTGCTAAGCTACATGGCCCTTTTTTGAATGTTTCTCAATGATGTCTAAGGGCAGAAAACAACCTATATAAAGTGTACTAGGTGGGTATTCTGCAGAATCTATTGGAGTTCAATCATCTGTTGATATGTCTGGTGGTGTTGGAGAAGGTGTGCACTTTTGGGCACAGCAGTGGGGCATTCAGAAGTCCTGGGTCATTGTCGGGCTCCTTATCAAAAACCATGAGGATAGGCTGCTGCAGTGCAGTCGCCAGGGCTCAGTGTGTAAGGCAGAGGCCTGGGACTAGCTGGCCAGAGAATTCATTAGCATTAATGGTATCCCCTCCACAGTTGAGCAGTGAGTCACCACCATGATGACCTGAAAAGATGAAAGTGGGGAACCTCAGACACCTGGGTCCAAGAAGCAAGGGCAGGAAATGCCCCACAAGTATGTAAGTACTTTTTCCTCTGTTTTACCAATATGTAATCTGAATGTCTGCAAAACTGGCATGCATATTGGTGTGCCTCTCTCCCAACAGCTGCAGCTGAGAGGACTTGTAATGTCAAGTCTCATGCTGGGCGCCTGGCCAGGTTATGCCACAAGCATGGTGAGTATGGATGTATTATGCTAATTGTAGTGCAATAAGCAAGAAAGAGTAAAGCATTAACTGCAATAAACTATATACAATAATGTTTGTAGTGCATTAAAGTTGTAATTAGAGCTGTAGTGCAATAAATGAATAATAACAACTGCAGTTCAATAAAAATATGGTATTTTCAGTAAGAAGCTGAGATCCCTCATAAAATCCTCCAAAGCTAGTTATGAAAACAAAATTGCCACTGACTCTAAAGACAACCACAAAGCATACAATAGCTATGTCAAAAATCTCAATGGCAACACTCAGATCTGCTCTGAGTTACAGCACAATGACACTAAATATACAGAACCAACTGATATTGCCAACATCCTGGCAGATAGGTTCAGTGCTAACTTTACCCCCCCTCTCACCCCCCAAAGGGCCCATCTTTATACCGGAAGAATGCAAAGTTCCTGTAATCATGGCTGCACAGGTAAAAACTTCACTCTCCAAAGCCAAGAACACAGCATCCATGGGACCTGACAACATCCCATGCTGACTTCTACATGAACTACAGAATGAACTGGCACCCCATCTAAGTACCATGTTCAATCATAGACTCACCTCAGGCTTTCTGCCCATTGAATGGTGCACTGTGACAGTTATCCCACTCCACAAAGGGGGGGGGCCACAACAGACCCCGGGAACTACCGCCCCATTAGCCTGATGAGCCTCGTCTGCAAGACCATGGAACGTATCATCATGGAACTCATAAACAAAGACATTGGAGATCTCCAAACCCTGTACCCCATACAGTTTGGGTTTGTAAAAGGCAGATCATGTCTCCTAAACCTGATAGACTTCTTTGAAGTAGTCACCAAAGCCATAGATGAGGGTAAGGTGGTTCACACAGCCTATCTAGATCTCGCCAAGGCGTTCAATACCATCCCCCACTCTGGAATTATAGATAAACTCACTAAACTAGGTATAAATCCCTATGTCACAAGATGGGTTGCCAACTGGCTTACTGAAAGAACCCACACTGTGAAAGTAGCACACTCCAAATCAGACTTCAGACCAGTGACAAGTGGAGTACCACATGGTTCAGTCCTGGGTCCTCTCCTGTTTGGTATCAACTTCTCTGAAGTACAGGCTAACACAGAAGGTCTTTGGCTAACTAAATTCGCAGATGACTGCAAACTAGGAGCCATAATTGAAACTCCTAATGATGTGGACATCCTACAAAAGGTCCTCACTGAGACAGATGCCTGGTGTCAAAGACATGGTCTCAAGCTCAATGCCAAAAAGTGCATTGTCATCCCCTTTGGTAAAAATTCTGTACCCATGAACTACCACATAGGTGGTAGTCTACTTAACACCGAAAGTGTGATAAGAGACCTTGGGACACAGGTGGACAGTAGTCTCTCCATTGATAATCACATCGCCAAAGTGGTCAGGAAATCCTTCTATGTGGCACACCTCATCACAAAAGGTTTCTCATCCAGAAAAAAAGAGGTCATTGTTCCCCTCTACTCATCACTCATTAGACCCATTATACAGTACAACGCTCCTTTTGGTATGTACCTCACAAGATATCTACAACAACTGGAAAGGCCACAAAAATACCTCACAAAGGGGATTACTGACCTCAAACAGATGCCTTATGCAGACCGCCTCAAAAAACTCCAGCTTTACTCCGTTGCATATCACCTACTCAGAGGCGATCTGGATTGAGATTAGAACCCCTACCTATCTAGTCTTATACACTATAGATTACAGTACTTACCACATACGCCACAAATTAAGTATGTTCTATGTGTTATTGCAGGCACAGTATGTGTGCATTACACAAACTACTCCTGTGTTGACCAGCAACTGCGGCCTGCAGTGTGATATTGCTTCATACTGTTGTCTGCATCTAGTATCCTAGCAGTGGGATAACTGTAATTATCCTAGCTATGTGTGTACACTTACCAGTGTGACCATATGTGGCTGCTTACTGTTACATAAGCATACCTGTGGACAGGGAAAAGTTGCTCTGTCAATATACACATTGATAACATTATACATTACAGCACCTGCTCACTTGTCTCTGTCTATGTGGTGACATTCAGCAGGCACTGGGGTCCATGGGTAAGTGGAATTTGTACTGTTGCACCCTTAGCTTGGATCCTTTGAGCAACAGTATGGCTGTGTGATAGTGGAGATTTACTCACCATTATTATGGTATGTCAGACAATACAGACATCCACACACATCTTTCTGTATATAACATGGATGTATATATAACTGTAGCTGTGTGTGTGTATGATATGTATGTGGGTTATGTAGATATATGGGGGCTGTATGTATCATTTTAATATATATAGCCATATATATCTGCACATATCTATTTGACACTACATAGCAATAGATACACTATGCATGTGAGATAGAGATAGTGGCAGACGGATATGTATATGTATATCTGTCTGTATAGACATTTATACATAACATGTTATTTTAATGAAGGTGCAACAGGATTGTGCTCATTTTAACTAAGTGTATGGGCATGGCCAGTGGGACTGTCAGTACTAATAAGGTGACTCCAGTCCACACCTACCTGTACTCCAGTCTTGGATTTTGTATGTTACAGGCATTAACATCCGCCCCTGTTTCTGTAGTACTGCACTTCACTCAAACTGTCCATAGCATTCCCCAGCTGTGTGCTGCACTTAATCTGGAACTGCAGTTGGTAATGTTACACCACCAACAGACTGACAGTCTGCATACCTCTCAACTGTCCTGATTTCCACAGAATGTCCAGAGTTTTGCCTCATATGTATGGTCTGTTCCTCATACATTTGTGGTCTTCTGGTGAAGTACTGAATATTGACGTCACTACATTATACTACTTACAGACAGACATTTGTGTTTCAGACATTATATCCTTCAGAACATATGTAATAATGCAACACCTTTACTTCCAGTGATATTCTAGGTTTGTGGGGACAATATTTGACATCTGTCCCTATGTTTGGGCCTTTGTCCCCCCAGTTTTACTGGCTTTGTCCAGATTTCTTGCAGTAAGAGGTATGACAACCTGTGAAAACAACAACATAGTACTACCTCACATGCAAAAGATGTGAGTAATTCCAGATTAGAACCATCAACAGAATCACCCATGCTAGCTTTCCTAGTCCGCTGAGCTACTCAGGTCACCAGACAGCGAGGAGTCATTCATCACACAATCAACAACATAAATATGTACATTTGAATCATTCATGAGGAGATATATACAATGGTGTGAGCAATATCTATGTTACAGCCCTGAGATTGCCTGGTCCACTGATATACTATAGGTGATTTTCTGTTAAAGCAGTTGTATGGGTACACTGCTGTGTTAGGAGTGGGGGAACAATGGCACATGATCTGCTGGGATATACAGTAGTCCAAATATCATGTGAGCCCACTGTTTAATATCTCCCTTGA
>NC_056739.1:1572562469-1572577469 GCF_019279795.1 Protopterus annectens | reverse complement strand
ACAAACTTGGAGTCAGAACATTTATTTGTATTTCTTTATTTTATTTTATTTTACATTTGTTAACTGGGAAAGTCCGACTGGACACAGGTCCATTTTCAGCAGAGGGAAAGCTCCAATAAAGTACATACAAGAAAAAATACAAGAAAATATACAATAAATGTAGCATCTACCAAAAAATGCATATTACTAAGCTTAGATACAAGAAAATATAGCATATACATATAAGCATGTTACTAATCATGCAATTTTTACAGCACCTAAATCAGCATATTCAGCATTAATACAGTAAATTTTTTTGCTACTAGCATAACAAATTATAGGGGAGAAGAAAGTAAAAAATTGGAGACCCAGCTAACAGTTTATTGGTCTGAATCAGCCTGGGGAGTAGTATGAGCAAAGCCAGTTGTTTAAGTAGTGGGTTTTCAGAAACCTTTTAAATTGATTTGTTGAAGTAGTAGAAATTATATGGCTTGGTAGTGAGTTCCAGATTTTGACAATGGTGCAGGCATACAGAGATTTACCAGAGTCATTTTTATATTTGATGACATTTATGAGATTCTGGCTACTGGATCTTAAGGCTCTAGTGGTAGTGTTGGGCTGAATTAAATACTGAAGTACTGCTTTTTTTTCAGGTATGTAGTAGAACTTGTGTGTGATGGAGAGTTGATTGAGTAGTAGTAGTTGAGGAAGTTCCGGCCAATTGAGCTGTTTAAGGGATAGACAGTGGTGAGACCTATATGAGGCTTCAGTAGCAAACTTATCAATCTCATTATAACAAGATGCCATATTGTTTAGATATTAGTCAAAATGAGGGAGGCATAGAGAAGGATGGATAATAGATGAGCTCTTACAATAGTGGCTTTGGTTTGCTTGGTCATAAACTGTTTGTTCCTGTAGAGGAGTCCAGGGCTTTTGTTTACTTTCTTGATGGTTTGTGCTATATGGATGCTGAATTTTAAATTGTTGTCAATTTCTACACTCAGCAGTTTGATGTTGGTAGTTGGAGTGATTTGTATATTATCTTTGGAGTTAATAGTGAAATCATTGCCTAGAGTTGGAGAGCTACCAGGACTGAAGAGAATTAGTTTTTCTTGGGGGGTTTAGAATACGTTTGATGTTAGTGAACCATGTTTCAGCACAAGTAAAGTTATTTTGGGTTATGATCTTTAGTTCATTTAGGGTGGGAGCAGCACATATTAAGGTTGTATCATCTGTGTATTGAACTACTGAGGCAATGATTGAGCAAGACGAGATCTGGTTGGTAAATAGAGAGAACAACAATGGCCCAAGGATGGACCCTTGAGGGACTCTTATGGATACTGGCAAGAGGGGGGACAACTGGTCCTGCCATAGGACTGCTTGCTGTTGGTCTGATAAGTAGCTCTTGAACCATGATATGGAGGAGGAGCTTAAGTTTAGGGTAGATAGAGTTTTAAGAAGCATACTGTGGTTTACCATGTCAAAGGCTTTAGATAAGTTTAAGAATATGGCAGATGCAAATAATCCCCTGCTTCTATGTTGGTTAACTATGTTGGTAAATGATAGTAGTGTGGTGGTGATGCAATGGGAAGGTCTAAAGCCATGCTGTTTTTGGACAGTAGGTTGTATTCTTGGTGGTATTGGGTGTGAACAACTCTTTCTAAGATTTTGGATAAAGGTGATAGGATTGTGATTGGGTGATAGTTGGTGAGTTCTAAGGAGTTACCGCCTTTGTGTAGTGGAATAATATGTGACGTTTTCCATGAAGCTGTTACCTTGCATTCTGAGATTGATATATTTATGAGAATGGACACTGGATAGGATATAGCCTCTGCCACTATCTGAAATAAATCAGCTGGTAGGTTATCAGCTGCTAATGTGGTAGGTTTGAGTTTCTTAAGGCTCTTAGGTATTACTTTGGTGGGTACAGGGTGTACGGAAAAGCTGGAGGTATTGTTTAGTTTTTTTGGGTGGGTTGGGGTAGTTACAGGGAGTGGGACTACTTGTAGTATTTTGGGCATTGATGAGGTTTAGAACTGTTTTGGTAAAGAATTTGTTAAATTGTGTGGGAATGTTATCATGGTTGTTAGGTGGCAGAGGGGTTGGAGTGGTGGCTTTCGCTGGGTGCAATACACTATTAATTGTGGCCCAAATTTTTTTATGAACATATTTTTCCTGCATTTTTTATAGTAGTTAGTTTTGTCAAGTTTAATTTGTTTTTGGCTTTATTGCGGAGTTCTAAATAGTTTTGCCTCAGGGAAGTGGATTTATTTTTCTGAAATTGTATCCAGGCCTTGTCCCTCTCTTTCATTGTTCTTTTAGTATCTTTTGTTAGCAATGGGGCATAGTTAGTTTTAATTTTTGTGATTCTGGTGGGAGCATGACAATTTAAGATTTTTAGGAAGGTTGAGTTAAAGTACTGCACTGCTTCATCTAAAGATAGTCTTTTTAGGGGAGTCCAGTAAAATATCTTTAGTGCATTGATGAAATCAGTAGCTGAAAAGGTTTTTTTTTATTACGTACTTTTCCGAGGATGGGTTTGCTGATATGATGGGGTCTGTTCCTAATTAATTAGATTGGTTGATGGTCACTTAGACTATCAGGAAGGCACCCAGATTGTTGTGCAAAATTGGGGTCAGATAACAGAATCCAGTCCAATATGGATTTGTGTTTGAAATGTTTGTCTATTTTAGTGGTGGTATATATGATTTATGTGTACCCATGGAGGTTAATGTTGGTAGAGGGATTCTGGATGGAGCAGTTAAGCTAGTCAATACTGAAGTCAACTAATAGTACGGTTTCTTGTGGGAGGGAGTTTGACATCCATTATAATGTTTTTGCCTGTAGGGATGTAGCAACCTGCAATTATTATGTGTTTGTTGGAGTTTAGTTTTAGTTTGACTAGGACAAGTTCTACACCTTTAACCTCTTGGGTGTTATAATCAATTTGTTCTAAAGTGAGATGATTTTGAAATAATATTGCTACACCTCCTCCCTTTTTCTTGAATCTATATCTGTGTATGAGATTATAGCCAGGGGCTGCTATCTCATTATTGTGGTGTTCTGGTTTCAGCCATGTTTCAGTCAACGCAGTGATCTCTGGTTTGTATAGAGCTAGTACGGCATGAAGGACCTGGATTTTGTTAAGTATACTTCTTGCATTTATGTTTAAGAAGAGGAGAGATGAGTTAGGTCTATGGTATAAGGGATTTAGTTGATTTGAATTTGAAATTGGTCATTGTAATGGGTCCTGGGTTAGGTATGTCACCACAGCAGGTGAGTTTATGGAGTAGGTATAGATAGAGTTTGGTTAGTTTGTGTATACTTCTAGTTTGTCTTAGAGAAGAGTGAGAGTCAGTTTTGACCGTGAGCTTATTGTATACATTAAAGAATCTTAGGGATGAGGTAAGGTTGCATAGCGGTATAGGTAAGTTGTTTTGTTTCATGTGATTGGCTGCTGTTGCAGTTTGCCATGGGGGTGGGGTGCTGATATTAATTTTAGTGTGGTAAGAGGAGAGGATGGAAAGCAGGAGTAGAGTAAGGATGGCTAATAGGAAGAGTAATGCTTTTAGTAATTGGGATTGTTGTGTGTAGTTCATTTTGGTTAGTTGTAGAAGGAGTGGGGTGTGGCTAAGGCTAATAGTTTAGACTATACGGGTTGGGAGTAGTACTAGGTGAGTGGTAATCACAGTGTGGTAAAGTGTGGTAAAGTGTGTTGCTGTGGGGAGAAGAAGGTTTGATGTGATAGGTTAATTGGGATTTGATGGAGGGTGTAGTCTGTAATTATAAATCTAAATGTTGTAGGGGGGGTGGGAATGGGAGTAGGGTAGCGGAGTGAGTGGAGCGAATGGAGTGGGTTGAGCCAGTAGTCTGAGACACTGGAGTGCTCTAGAGACTATCAGTAGGTAAGTGAGAACCAGCCTACTACTGCAATGTTATATCCTGTATCGGTAAAAGTAGGGGATTTAGCAGGTTGAGCCAATAGTCCGAGACACTGGAGTGCTCGAGAGACTATCAGTAGGTAAGTGATAACCAGCATACAGCTGTAATGTTATAGCCTGTATAGGTAAAAGTAAGGGATTTAGCAGCGATAAAAACTGCCAGAAATGCTATTTCTAAGCTTGTGCTAGTATGTTCAGTTGCAATGTTTAATTTTCTATATCAGTGAGCTGGTGTAAGGTCAGGAAGGGTGGGAAAAGGTAAAAAGTACACTTTAGAGTAGTTGTAAAACTTGTTGCAGTTGAACTTCAGTTGTTTACAATTGCTAGTGTCAATGGATGGTGCAGCAATGTTTTCCTTGTTCACCAAAAAATAGTATAATGACGTGCACCTTGATGCATCAGCTAGCAAAGAAGCTAATTCCAAATAAATTTTAGTTTTACAGCAAAGGAAGCCTCTTCTGAGCAAAACTAAAAGGCCACAATATGAGTTAAGGAATGCTAAGCTAGTAAAGGCAGTCCTAGGATTGATCTCTATATCAGTGCTGGATGATAAGACATAAATAGAGAATGCAGCAGGAGCAGAGAACAAAGTGATAGGTTTTATTCTTTGAGGCAAAGGCTCCAATGAAATAAGCTTCCTCCAACTCCATCCATTATACCACCCCATAGACTGTATTAGTCATAGACCACTCACAGATTACTAAATTAGCTATCCACTAACCACCTCACACACTCTATACCCCTACATCGACTACTCAGACTGATATCTCTTTTTCCTGCCTCTTATATCTATCCTAACATCCTTTCAACCTTCCCTATTTCTCCCCTACTACTAATCCCCACTACCTACTACCCAGTTACTATTCTTCCCCTCTACCTACCTACCTTTCTGACCCCTTCACTACTCTATTCTACTCTACCTCACCAGTATGGAATATCTAAACCTTAAACTGAATACTTGTGTGTACTCTGTCCAATACTGTTAAACCTGAATCTTACTTTGCCTTAAAATGATCTATGTCAACCTTGGGTCTATATTAGAACACCAAACATTTGAAGTGTCGAGTGTTCTAATATCAACCCGTTTTCAGCAACGCTGAAAATATCGAAGTAACAGGAAACCAAATTCTATCCCTAGGAAATAATTTGGTTGTCTCTTTCTGTTGCTTCGGTATTTTCAGCGCTCTGGTGAAAAGTTACAGGTCAAGTTCAGGTAAGTGTGCGATTGTGTGGGCGTGTGGGTTAGGGCGGATTAGGTGAGTTAGGGTTAGGGCGCAGGTCAGGTAAGTGTGCAATTGTGTGGACGTGTGGTTAGGGTGGGTTAGGTGAGTTAGAGTTAGGGCGTGAGTGAGGTGACTGTGCAATAGTGACGGACCTTAGGGTTAGGGTTTGGGTTAAGGTAAGTGGATAGTTAGTGGTGTATGTATAGTTTAGTGTAGGGTTAGGTGTAAGAGTTTATGTGTATGTGGGTGGATTGTTTGGTGTACTTGTGTTGTGTGCATGTGTTTTGGAAAAGCAAATTTTTTCCCTAGGAAATAATTCACAGTTGCGAATGTTCAATTTTTTTTTTTTCAGTTGCTAGGGTTCGATATTAGAACAGTCGACATTTTGAATGTTCGGTGTTCTAATATAAACCCTCAACCTTCATATCTGACATGTTAACTTGAACTAAGCATGAATAATATGTTACTTAGCTATGTTAACTCTGTTACTTTCTATGAATGTGAATACCTTTGTATTGCTTGTAATGATTGTTTGAATTCTACTGTGGAGCTTTTCTCCCCGGGCCTCCGCTGAAAATGGACATGCATCCAGTCAGATTTTCCCGGTCAACAAATGTAAAATAAAATAATAATAAATAGGTTACACTCCTGCTATGCTGCACACAGACTCGTTTACATGTATAATACTGCATGCTGTTTTGGAATCTATTTAAGGAAATACTATGATGCAATATCCAGAAAAAAGGCCACACAGTCATCACGGGAGATGGACAGAAAGAAATTGGAAGAGCATCTGGAAATGATGAAGGCACAGTCATTAAACACCAATAGACAAGGGGATATAATACGAATTCACAGGATGATCAATATAAAATAAAACGTGCGGCACTAAGGCACAGGGATAGAGGAGAAGAGAAAAAAGAGAGGCTATCAAATACACTTTGTCGATACTTCCTTTAGCCTGTATCAAGTTTTTTTTTTTTTTTCACAGAGAGTTTGAATCAGTCATTCTGAGGAGATGGTAGACAGAGAATCCACAGCAATCTTCAAGAAGGTATAGGGGAGCTAGAGGAAGATGGGAAATCTCAAGGGGGAAGAGACACCAACTCCAAGTTGGACTGACCCAGCTAGAAGAACTAGATAAAGAAAGTTTCTCATCTCATCACATTGTGTATTATAATCTAATTTAGAATTATAACTGTGGGATTTGTTTGCTAAGCAAATAGCAGAAGTTACAATACTGCATTAAAACATCCAGGGTTGAAGACCAATAATACCAGTGGAGTTTCCCACATTGATCTTTAGACCTCTTGTTCAATATGTCTGAAGCTGGGGTTATTTTTCATATATGGTACTAAGTTATGCAACACATGCTAATTTAATGGCCACTGCAACATTCTGCTTCATATTATAGGAGTAGTTAGTTTTCGCATATGATCAAAAGAGAACCCCTTTACTTCTTTTAATGAAACTGTCATAAATGTAAAGAGAAAAGTATATTGTAGAATATTCCATTAATTATCCAAGTATACATTTTTCTTAAGGATAGCTTTTAAGTGAGAAGAGCAACTTGTCTATTGATGTGTGTTGAATTTAACATAGGTAAAATGGATTTTTTTACAGAAACAGGGAAAGAAGACTTGGATGTAGAATATACCTTATTGGGGTCCACTATGTAATTTTGAAATACTGAAATCCCGAATTTCAGTATTTCAAAATTACATAGCCGAAAACCCAAGCACAACTCACAATTCCGAAAACACATAACCGCAAAATTCTAAATCCTGAAACTACACTACACATACACTACACACATAAACAAACCCAAACCCCTCCCACAATCAAATAAATGCTTCTACACTATAGATAAGCAGGGGGGAAAGCCCCCTGCACCCCCCACACCTCCCTACTTATATATTCTAATTCCGAGAGCGCACAAACAGAAACACAAACGAAACTCACACACACACATCTTACAGTCCCTCATACACACACATCACAATTACAACACACACTTACACACACTAAAGCCCCTAACCAACACACTTACACACACAAACTTACCTAAATTCAACCCAAACATCCACACACACTGCACCAGCGGAAGCGGAAATTCAACATCTCTGTGCTTCAGGATTTTGAATTTCGCACTTCTGCCGGTTTCAGAACTTTGAGTTTTTGGCTATGTAATTTTGAAATACTGAATTTCCGGATTTCAGTATTTTGAAATTACATAGTGGACCCCTTTATTGTGATGTCATTTTATAGGGTAACTTGATGTGGCTATAAGCATATAATGCAATCCACACGGGTTAATTTCTGTAACACCTACTGAATTATCATCTGTTAGCCTACAGAAAAAAAAACTGACTGTTTTAGAACCTTTTAATCATTCTTAAATAATTTATAGCAAGTTCACCTTAACTGTCAGTCACATCAAGATGAGAGATGTCTATGACAGAAAATAGTCTAATGTTATTCTTGCAGATTACAAGTCTGAGAATGGCAAAGATATGACAAGCTGTGATATGCCCCAATCATTTTAAACCTGCCAAAGTGGAATGTGATGGCAAAAGCTAAGACGAAAGCGATGAAAGTTTTTTATGTTAAGCACAGCACTTCAAGGCAGTCTGTTGCTTTAGTCTGACTGATAGATATGGGATGACTAAATTGTTAAATATGAGTCTGATTAAAAACAAACAGCTCATTCTTTAAAGTACATTATCAATCCAAATTATATAGATATATCTTCTTTGCAAATTCTTATAACAACAATGGTTTTCAAATGCAGATTTTTAAGTATGTCAGTCAGTTGATTTTATTTACATAAGCTTTTTTTCTGTTTTTATAACTTCTTTGGGAGATTAAAGCAGAGTGTAAAAATGTTTACTTGACAAGGTAACAAATGCAGCACATATTTATCAATGCTTTAATGTTGAATTAAGCTTTTTATTCTCTTAGTGAAAACGTGCACTGCAACAAGTATCCAATGTTTTATAAATATTTGAACATGGTTCGCCAAGACATTTCAAATAGTGGATTGTACACTACAATAAACTCTTTCAAAACATAAACAGAGCTATCTCTTCTGGGAAAGGAAAGTTAAAATGGGCATTACCACTCAAAATACATTTTGGCTGTGATTTTCTAAAAAATACACATTGTTTGTGTGACACTTTACATCATGTTAACTGAAGCTTTATACATTTAGCCAAAGTGTCATTATTACTTTAATTTAAATTAAACATTGTTTGTGTAAAGTTTATTGGGTTTGGTATGATGACAATATAAATTGGCTATACAGATATACAGATGTAGAACATGTTTCAGATATTTGTAATGTTAAAAGCCAATAAACACCTCCACAGTCTAGAATAATATATATGTACAGACTTTGATGCTAACTTTCCTTCGATTCCTAAATGTCCCCTACATCTTGTAGCATAAAAGTATTATTAACTGCAGTTTTGAGGATTAGTTTAAGAAATATAAAAATGGCACGAAGAGAATGCATATATTGTCATGTCAAACAGTGTAACTTGGGGGCTTTGCCACCCCTTACAGGCATATAAGAAACAAATAAATTGCATGGTGATGGCTGAAATTTTGCCCCATTCAAAATCTACTAAATAACCAAAACACTGTGTACCTATATGGAACTACTATTAATTTTAACATCATAAAATGGCCTGCTGAAGTTTTTCAATGTGCATCATGCTGACACGGTGATATCCTGGATGGTCAGAAATAGAAACTAGTCATATCAGACTAGCTATCAGTAGCTATTGTGAATGACTGGTTCACTCAAACCAGTAAGATCTTCACTCAAGAGAAAAACTGTTCCCTTTCTCAAGAAGCAGTAACTCTGCAATGCTGAGAAATGAAATGTCCAGCATCCAACAGGTGCAGAGCAAAATTGTTGCAAGAAAATAAGAGCAGTGCAGAGTCAGTTATTAGGGGATTCATGCATCACACATGCAACTGTCTATAGCAAAACATTAAAACATAACATTCCACTGTGTGGGGTGTTCGCATCCCAAGAATATAGCACAAAATGCTCTAAAAACTCTATTTAATGTAACACATAAAATCCGGTTAAGCGCTATAGCAAAACATTCATTGGACTTAAGACCTATAAATCAGAGGATATAGTCTGTCCCCCTCAGCATAACAAACTCTAACTTTTATAGTACTAAGGTTCATATTAAATATATACTTCATACTGGTATCTAGTGATGAAACAGACTTTCAAGACCTAAGTATTTTGATATGTTAACTGAATATTGTACTTTAAGTAGCCAGTTAATAAAGTAACAAGTTATTACCACTTCTGCAAGACAGACTTGATGGTCATTCCGACACCCATATGGGAAAATGTTGAAAGAATATACATTCCCCGTTCTGAAGGAGGTATGGGCCTACTTGAAGTTTATTACATATATAGAGATACAATCATAGGACTGCATATATATCTGCTGACCTCACAAGACCCAAAGGTAGTGAAACTTTTAAAACATGAAGAGAATAAGTCTAAGATGACTCCCCTGCTTAGTTTAACAGAAGCATATTGGAGTCAAGTGGAAATCGAAATCAAAACAGAAGTAAATAAAAATCAAGCAGCAACTGGATATGCCAAAAAACAATAGAAATAATATAAGGTGAAGGATCAGATGAGAAGGCAAAAAATGTGGAAAATGCATAAATATCGTTGCAAGTATAGAAAACTCTTGGAACAACCTCATACTGCTCAGGTTTGAACGCAGGAATAGTTAAGGATAGGCGAATTTAAACCAAAAGTCGAAAGTTTAATATTGGCATCCCAAGATAGTGGACTATGTACATATTGGTTTACAAAGTCCATTGAACATGTGGGAGAAACAGGCAAATGCAGGTTTTGTAAAACAGAATTGAAAATAGTTGCATATCCTTTTGCTGGTTGTTATATACTAATAATAGAAGGACTGTATACTGAAAGGTATAATAATGAGGCAAGACTGTTGCACTGGAGATTGTGCAAACATTATAATATTGAACTAGCTGAAAGCATTGGCAACATGAGCCACAAAGCATTATAGAAAACGATGAAGTTTATATTACTTGTGATCATCCATTACCAACAGTTCAAAAAACAGATATGAGAAAACTAGATATAGTAGTCCATTCAAAGAAGACAACAATAGCATTGATCAGAGAAATTGCTGCACCCAGTTATTACAGTGTCTTACATACAGAGAGACACAAAGTCAATAAATACCAGGGTTTGCAGGCAGAAATGAGGGCAATGTGGAAGAAGGATACACAGACAGTTCTAATAGTTATATTAAAAAGGTGGGGGGGGGTCTTATAAAAAAGAATTTACAGTCATACTTAGATATGTTACCTGTACATGTAACCCTGTATGAACTGCAGAAGGAGTCAGTAATGGACACATTGTGGGTGCTGCAAAGAGCACTTATGGCTAGCATCAAAGATGAAAACAATACTAGTTTCATGAACTTTAATCATACTTTGACTTAGTGTGGCATTAGAAACCCAAACGACTTGGAGAAAATAGAAAGGGAGAAACCATGGCCTCTCCTACCCGGCCTCGCCTATAACAATATTGCTTTATCATCATTTTAGAGTTATGTCAGTGTTAGACAGTGTATGGCTTTATATCCTTGTATGTATAATCATCCACAGCTATGTCTTATGTAATTAACCTTCGCAGTATTATATCTGACTGTACTACTTTGGGGTCAGTGAACTGCTTGTGCCTGTACCCCTTAAAGTCATCACTGACGTTTGCTCAATGAAGTAGAAGAAAATATCCCTGCTAAGTGAAAACTAACTTAGGAAAATGCTGCAAGGCTGCCGTTGCAAAGGAAAGTTAAACAAGTACTTGCTACTAATTTATTATCTAAGTGTCTGCCCATTTTCTTAAGAAATAAAATATAATGAATGGTTGCTCATATTATCATATATCATCTTGAGTTATTAGACCTCTTAACAGTCTTTGTTCAGGAGGAACATCCCTATTTTCAGATTGATTTACCTATTTACATGAAGTACGTGTTTTTTGGAGATATGTCTCTATTTTCACTGTTAATTTGCCCCTTCACAGAATTTGTTGAATCATTCCTCATCACAAGTGATTTTTGAAGCTGGCTAGTACACAGAAAACCACACTACAGGGCAAAGATACTAGTGGTACCAATAATTTAAAGAAAGAAGACACGTATATTACACCTTCCTTTTTCTAAATTAACAACAAATAACCTTGTGTGGTAGAATTTTGCAATACAGTTCATTAAAGTCCACAAATTGCACATTGAAAATATGCTTATATTTTTACATAATTTTTGTCACTCTCTGTACTCCTCATTTCTACTGGAAGCAGGAAGAGTTATGTGTTGCTTGTATTCAAATTATATGCTAATTAGATTACCCAATTTTTGGCTTGACGTAGTTACTTTTCATTTGCCTTCGTACCTATTCCCAATGTCTACAGGCTGGAAGGTATACAAGGAATACAACTATATTAATGCATGTGCTTTTTAAAACTATATTTTGTACAGTGAAATGTGTTAGAATATACCTATTTATGGTTATAGATTTTGCTTCTTTTTTCAGAATATATGGATCACTGAAATGTTTTTTTTTTTCTCAAGATTGCAATTTCATTGATTCATAGGTTCATAGGTTGGTACTAGGCTATCGGCCCTAGGGCCTATACAAGCCTAGCCATAACAATTCCCTGGCTATTTCTTCCCACAGTATTTACTTCCCTGGGCCCCTGTCTAGCAGGGTGACTGACGTGATCCCCGGGGTGAATTTCCTATCTCCCATTCAGTCATCAAGGTTCCTTTTGAAGAGGGCCAAGGCGCTCTGCTTGACATGTATGGGCAGTCTATTCCAGAGTCTGGAGAGTCTCTGAGTCAGGAACCTATCCCTTCAGCATGTGATGACAAGATTTAGATCCCTGAAGCGTGTGTCTCTGAGGGATTGGGATTTATTTAAGTGTAGCATGTCCAACAGCTCTGGGTCTGACATGGCCTTGTATGTTAAGCAAAGATCACCTCTGAATAGACAATATGCGACAGAGTATAGATGGAGTTTTTTTAGATGGTCAGCATAGGGCATCTGCTTTAGGCCTGTGATTCTTTTAGTGAGGTATTTCTGCAGACTTTCCAGTTGTTGCAGATGTCTTGAGAGGTACATACCAAACGGGGTGTTGTATTCTATAATGGGTCTAATGAGGGATGAGTACAGTGGGACAATGACCTCCTTTTTTCTGGATGAAAAGCCCTTAGTGATGAGGTGTGCTACATAGAAGGATGTCCTGACTGTTGTGGTGATGTGGTTATTGAAGGTGAGACCACTGTCCAGCTGTATCCCTAAGTCTCTTATCACACTTTCAATGTTTAGTGTACTGCCACCTATGTGATAATTCATGGGTACATGTTTTTTCCCAAAGGGGATAACTATATATTTCTTGGCATTGAGCTTGAGCCCATGGCTCTGGCACCAAGCATCTGTTTCTGTAAGGCCCTTTTGTAGAATATCCACATCATTTGGGGGTTCAACAATGGCTCCCATTTTACAGTCATCTGCAAACTTTGTTAGCCAGAGTCCCTTAGTGCTGGCCTGTACTTCAGAGAAGTAGATGCCAAACAAGAGCGGTCCCAGGACTGAACCCTGAGGGACTCCACTTGCCACTTGTCTGGAGCTGGATTTGGAGTTGGCTACTTTTACAGTGTGGGTTCTGTCAGTAAGCCACTTGGCAACCAATCGAGTGACGTGGGGATTAATGCCCAGCTTAGTAAGTTTATCTATAATTCCAGAGTGGGGGGTGGTGTCAAAGGCCTTGGAGAGGTCCATATAGGCTGTGTGGACCACCTTACCCTTGTCCACAGCTCTGGAGACTGATTCATAGAAGTCAATCAGGTTCAGGAGACAAGATCGGCCCTTCATGAACCCAAACTGCGTGGGATCCAGTGTTTGAAGGTTGTCAAGTGTCTTGTTTTATAAGTTCCATGATAATACATTCCATGGCCTTGCAGATCAGGCTCGTCAGACTGATGTGGCAGTAGTCCCCGGGATCCAAGGTGGATCCCCCCCGTGGAGTGGGATAACTGTAGCTGTGTGCCATTCAGTGGGCATGAAGCCTGAGGTGAGGTTATGATTAAATATGACACTTAGGTGAGGTGTCAGTTCATTTTGTAGTTCATGTAGTACACAGCCTGGGATGTTGTCGGGTCCCATGGATGCTATATTTTTAGCTTTGGAGAGTGCGTTTTTTACCTGTGTGGCCATTATTACCAGAATTTGGCAATCTTTTGGTATTGAGATGGGCCCTTTAGGGGGAGAGAGGGGGGTGAAGTTTGCACTGAATCAATCTGCCAGGATATTGGCAATATCCTTGGGATCAGTATATTTAATGGCATTCTGTTGTAGCTCAGAGCAGATCTGAGCATTGCCATTTAGATTCTTGACATAGCTATAGAATGCCTTGTGGTTGTCTTTGGAATCTTTGGCAATTTTATTTTCGTAACTAGCTTTGGAGGATTTTATGAGGGATCTCAGCTTCTTACTGAGGTTGGTAAGGGAATTTTTTGCATCCTGGGATTTTCCTCTTTTCTGCAACAGTTTCTTCCTTTTGTTGTGAAGTTTGTTTATGGCAAGGGACCACCAGATTGGTTTTATTTATTTATTTTTTTGTGAAGCCTACACTTCTTGAGGAAAATGAGCTACAATCTAGGAGCCAGCTCAGAATAACATAAATCCTGGCAATGTCTTTTGCTGTTCTGGTACTTGACAACATTGGATGCCCTACTGCAATAAATAGCAAAAATACCTGCCAGCATATGTTTTTTACAGAACCACTTGCTCACCCTAACACCTTTGCAACTATGTTTAGTTGTTTTATTTTTACAAATGATATCACATGATGCTAAACTTTAAATTTACTTAGAACCTAGGTTACAATGAAAGGTACATCTGGATGCTTTTATTTGAAACTATGATTAACATTAAGTGGCCTAAAGGAGGCATATTAAAGTCGGAGTGATTCATAAAAAAATGTGATAATTAAATCTGGGATCTACATAAAATTACATATACATGCACTTGCATTTTTCGCCAGTTGTCTCTGTAAATAATTCCTGAAAAAGTCACAGGTCTGGACCTCTGAGCCACATACTCACATTCATACTAAGATGCCAAAGTAAATCTGGTTAGCTATGCATTGTATATTTTCAAGAGATCTGTAAAAACTAAAGATATGCAGATTCTCACATACTACCATGCAAAATGAATAAAATAAAAAAAAAAAAATAAAAAGTTTCCTTGATCTTGCAAGCAACTTTAATTTTCTGTGAACAAAATGAGATGTGGTCAAGCCATAATCAGATACACCATTTTAAAATAAAGCACAGAAATGCTGATATTAGAACTGATTTTAATCTATGGGACTAAATCTCTTTGCCATAAAATAGCCTTGTTTGTTGTATTCCCCACCCTGCTAGGGTCTGCATGTGTAAATAAGACACCTGTAACTATGGCACCCTTCCGTTTTTGTACAGCCCCTCTACTCACCTTTGTGGTCAATCATCAAGTGATCTATCATAGCCTACTCATCTCTACATCAGCATCAGAAATTTTGCACATATAGCTGAAGTTGTTTTGAAATTTGTTAATTTAACTGGCTACAGTTTAACCTTTTCTGCAAATCTTTTTTAAGATCTTGAATTGTTTTTCCTTACAGAAATATTTCATTTGAATGTGCTAGTTTGTAGAACTCAGGCCTATCCAGATTATAGGAAACGTCACAAGTGATGAACTAGTTTTAAGCACGCTAATTTTGATATCTGTCCTTT